>NC_047661.1:69608633-69621133 GCF_011762505.2 Arvicanthis niloticus | reverse complement strand
CACTAGCTGTCTTCAGACACACCAGAAGAGGGCATCAGATCCCATTACAGATGGTTGTGAGCCACCATGTGTTTGCTGACAATTGAACTCAGGACCTCTGGAAGAGCAGTCAGTGCTCTTAACTGCTGAGCCACCTCTCCAGCCCCGTTATCCTCATTTTTATTTTATGTATACAAGTGTTTTGCTAGCATGAATGTCTGTGCACTGTGTGTGTGTGCACGCGTACGCATGCGTGCAGTACCCATGTAGACCAGAAGAGAGTGTTGGATCTCCTGGAACTGGAGTTAGATGATTGGAGCTGCCATGTGGGTGCTGGGAATCAAACCTGGGTCCTCTGGAAGAGCCACCTCTCTAGCCCCTTGACACAAAATCCCATATACCCCAGGGCAGCCTTGATCTTCCTGTGTATTTTATGATGACCTTGACTCCTGATCCTCCTGTCTCCACCTCTCTATGCCAGGATTATAAGGATACACCACCACATCGCGTCTTTCCCTCCCTCCCTCCCTCCCTCCCTCCCTCTCTCCCTCCCTTCCTTCCTTTTTATTTTTTCCAGAAAGGGTCTCACTATGTTGTCCAAGCTAGCCTCATTTCCAATCCTCTTGACACAACTCCTAAATTCTAGGATTCCAAGTGTGTTCTAGCAGGGCTGGAGAAGTGACTCCGCAGTTAAGATCACTGACACTCTCCTACAGGACCCGGGTTCCAGCACCCACGTGGCAGTTCAAACCTGTCTGTAAATCTAGATTCAGAATTTCTGACACTCTCACGAAGATGTATGTGCAGGCAAAAGATCAAGGCACACAATAGTAAAAGTAAATGAATTGTATACTAAACACCACACCACACCACACCATTCCCCCGCCCCCGTATATTCTACCACACCTCATTTAAGAACTAGTTTTCTTCCCACATTTCCCTTCCTGTTCCTGGCAGCATGGGCAGCTTAAGGCAAGACTCTGTGGTGGTCAGCCAAGGCTGGCAAGACTCCAAGCGTCCTTCTGTGTAATCTCCAAGTCAGTCATTCATAGAAGAGGCGCAAGTGGCTTCTAAAGATGTGTTCAAACAGTAGAGGATGAAATTAGGAGAGAAGAAAGGCATCCCTCTGGAGGTCGGTGTAGTTCTCCTTTGTCTTTGTCAGTCTTCAATGTAAAGTGTGATGGGATGGGCATGAAAACCATTTTCAAAACTTAAAAGTCTTTTTCTTTTCTTAACTAATTTTGAGACGAGGTATAGTTCTGGCTAGCCTGAGATTTGCTATGTAGACCAGGCTAGACTAGAACTCAGAGACCTGCCTCTGCCTCCCAAAGAGTGCTGGGATTAAAGGTGTGTACCACTATGCAGTTTAAAAACAGTCTCTCTCTCTGTCTCTGTCTCTGTCTCTCTCTCTCTTTTGATTTAAACACTCAGGGCTTCATGCTTTCATGCTTATACTTACACTTTATGGGTGTTACCAAGTTACCGAAAGCACTAACATTCTCAATACATTAAACTGTAGTGATCAGGCCAAGAAATGTCATCCGCAATCAGAAGAGACTAGAAATTTGAATTCTCAGATGTGAACATTCACAAATCTAAAAAAGAGAAGCTGATACTTACGTCATTCCAGATTGAATTTTATGTTCCAGGGCAAAGATAAATTCCAGAAACAGCACACTGTGCTACTTACTATTTTTTTGTCTTTCACTTGAAGTACAAATAAACTACATTTTCCTGCTTCTGTTATAATTATTTTTTAAATGATAGGCTTTTGCATTAATGAAATTATGTCAGGCTGGAGAGGTGGCTCAGTGGTTAAGAGCACTGGCTGCTCTTCCAGAGGTCCTGAGTTCAATTCCCAGCAACCACATGTTGGCTCACAACCATCTGTAATGGAGTCTGATGCCCTCTTCTCGTGTGTCTGAAGACAGCTATAGTGTACTCATTATATACATAAAATAAGTAAATTAAGATAAATAAATAAAATCATAAAAGAAAGAAATTATGCCAGCTTAAGCCTAAGTAATAAACAATTCATGATAACATTGGGCAACAAAAAGATCCCTAAGGCGGGCCATACATGATGCTGGACCTGGAATCCCAGCACTCAGAAAGCAGAGGCAGGAGGATCACTGCAAGTTCAAGGCCAACCTGGTCCACACAGTACTAAATAGTGATTCCCTATCAACCCCCTCCCCAAAATTCCAAAATTTTGTGGAAGGTGAAGGGTGGAAGAGCAGTAGTTGGGAGCACTTGTGTTTGCAGAGGACCCCAGCTCACTCCTGCATGGGATGAGCTCACTCCTCCAGGGGATCCTGATGCTTCTTGCCTCCAAGGATGCCTGCACACATGCATTTAAAGCTCATGTCATTAGAAACTAAAAATAAGCCCTAAAACTCTCATGGCAATATATAAACAGGTAAATTCTTACCTCTGAATGCCTGGGTACCAGATCCAGCACATCCCTTTTGCTCATGGACCAGTGGAATGTGAGCATGGGGTTGGCATTGCTGAAGGAGAAAGGAGTCTGGGTACTAGTCACTCCCATGACGTAAACTGGCATCTGAAAAGAAAGTATGGTGTTGTGCTGTATACCCTGCCTACCTAGCATTATCCAAACAGTGAGCCCAGAGCACGGCTCTCATGCCAACTTCAGAGTTAGGCATGATGGCACATACCTGGAATCCCAGAATTTTGGAGGCTGAGGCATGAGGATTATCTTGGGTTTCAGGCTAGCAAGGGCTACATAAGACCCGAATCAAGAAAAGCACACATATAGGGGCTTTTAAAAAAGATGGCTCAGCCATTGAGAGCACCAGGTTTTCTTCCCGAGGACCCAGGTTCCATTCCCATTCAATTCCCAGAACCCACATGGTGGCTCACAACTGTCTGTAAACAACGATCTGTAACTACAATTCCAGAGGATCCAATGCTTTCTTCTGGCCTCCATGGATATCAGGCATGCGTGTGGTACATAGATACACAGGTAGAAAAACACTCATATGCATAAAATTAAATAAATCTTTTTTTAAAAAGCAGATTTAGGGGAAGGAGAGAGAAATGAAGGAGGACCCACATGTGCGCTTGCTTTGTGCAACTGACCTCGGTGGCCGTGACGAGCCGGGTCGCAGCCGCAAGGATCCTGACCGCCTGGAGCTCAACAACTTCAATCTGGACTTCATCCTGCTCAACAGGTGGAGAGCAAGCTCAGGCCAGAGAGGCCTCCGTGGGCTGGCAGAGACGCTTACAACTAGCTCATTATACTGTTTCTGATGTTCAACAACAAAACCCCCTACCATGCATGTTTGATTTTGTTCTTTTTAAAAAAGTTCTATAATGATTGGGATCACATCTTAAGACAGTGCCAAGAACTCTGTGGGTTCTCCACTAAAGCCCGTGTGTTTTCTACGCCAGATGAGGGGTACCAGAAGGACACTCCTGGTCTGCTGGCACCCTCATTGTCACCTGCACCCATCACCCCAAGATTGGAGAGCAGAAACAGGGCCCAGCAAGGATACCTGGGAAAACACAATGACTTTGCCAGTGTCTTCATTCACTGTCTGGATGGTGCCGTGGACAACAGCCGTGCCAACCACTTTCCCTGTAACCTGCCCCCTCCGGTTAACAACAGCTACAGTCTGATTGCTGATAGAGAAGTGAATGATGGACTGGGGCTGAGGGCCACCTTCAGACATTATCTGGAATTTAGAAACACTAGTGAATGCCAGAAGAACAGAAAAAGTCACACCTCTTTTCTCAATATTTGTTTTTTCAAGTAACTTGACTTCCTCTACTTCCAGGCCAGCACACACCGCATCAACACAAGTGTGTGTGCTGGGAGCAGGAGAGGACAGTAGGTATGTATGCATGTAAAATAGAAAAGGCAAATCATGTTTTCTGCATTAGACGCATTTTTTTTATGCTTTAAAGCATGTTGGAGAGATGGCTCAGTGGTTAAGAGCATCACTTGCCCTTCCAGAGGTCCAGGTTCAATTTCCAGCACCCATGTGGTAGGCAGCTCACAACTATCTGTACCTCCAGTTCCATGACCTGATGCCACCCTCTTCTGGTATCCTGGAGTATTACATGTGATACGCATATACATACAGGCAAATAAAATAAACCTCAACATTAAAAATCATGTATGTCATTGATATAGATTGTTATAGATTACAGGCATACACCTGCAACCCTAGGACTTGACAGTCTAAGGCCAGAGGGTTGTCAGGAGTTTGAGGTTAGCCTGAGTTGCATAACAAGGCCCTGTCTCCAAAACCAAAACTAAGGGGCTAGAGAAACGGCTTAGCGGTTAAGGCACTGACTGCTCTTTCAAAGGACCCAACTTCAATTCCCAGCACTCACGTAGCAGCTCACAACTTCCTGTAAGTCCAGTTCCAGGGGACTGGCACCCTCAAACATACATACATGCAGGCAAAACACCAATGCACATAAAAAAGTAATAAATAAATTATTAAAAAAAAAAAACCCAAACTAAACCCACAAACAAACTATAAGAAAGCTCACCTGCATCATGTTAGTTGTAACCAGGGTCATTTTCTCAGGAACAAGTCTGAATGGAGGAAAGACCTGGAGGGAAACAGAGGGGCAGCATCAGCTGCCGTGGGCTTGGCTGACTTGCCCTAAGGAAACTGCCACTGCACACAAACAAAACACCACACTACACACTTTGGTTTTATTTATATCAGCAAAAACATTCAGTTGTGTTTAAGCAACTCACTTTGCCTACTCACTAAGATTATATTTCAGTTAAGGGCACTTGCTACCGAGCCTAACAACCCGGATTTGGTCTCTCTCACCTCCACAAACTGTCTGTGACATAAGTGCCCCTCCCACACACAAAATAAATGTAAAAAAGATAGGATTATACTTAAAGCTTCTTTCTTTTCCATAAGGTAGAGAAAACAACATGGTTCATTCTCAGGTGTATATCAGCTTAAAACATGCAAAGATACAGGGGGCTGGAGAGAGAGTTCAGAAGAGCATTGGCTGATCCTCTAGAGGACCCAGGTTCAGTTGCCAGCACCCACATGGTGGCTCACAACTGTCTGTAACTCCAGTTCCAGAGGATCCAACACCGTCATATCGACACACATGTAGGCAAAACACCAAATAAGGCTTATGAAATAAAAATAAAGATATCATTTAAAAACGTAAAAGTCTGGCTATCAGTCTTGTTTTTTGCAGCTGGTATCACAATGCAGCTCTGGCTTGCTAGAGACTTACTATGCAGACCAGGCTGGCCTTGAACTTGCAACAGTCCTTCTGCTTTTGTTTTACAATTATCTTTTTTAAAGTTAAAAAGAAATTCTACATTACATATGTGGGTATTCTGCCTGCATATATGTCAGTGCACTATGTATCAGAGGGCATCAGATCCCAAGAGTGGAGTTATAGATGGTTTTGTGAGTTGTGCTGTGGATGCTGGGACCTGAACCCAGGTCTTCTGCCAGAGCAACAAGTGCTCTTGATCACTGAGTGACGTCTCCAGTCCTATAATCGTCTTTTAATGGCATAAGAAGTTACTTTGTACAAACATTTGCTGTATTGTTTATGTTACAGATAATGTCTTCATGTTTGTAGAGGTCAGAGGTCAACTTTGGGTATCTTCTTGAACCATTCTTGACCTTCTTTTTTGTGATAGAGTCTCTCACTGAACCTGAAGCTTAATGACTGAGCTAGACTGGCTGCCCAGCAAGCTCCCTGGACCTGTCTGCCTCTGCCTCCCCAGGCCTGGGGTTAAGGGTGCATGCTATGCCTGGGTTTTCATGTGGGCACAGGGCAATGAACTCAGGTCTCTGTGGTTTTGCTGCAATCCTCTCAGCCCTATATATAAGACTAAGATGAAAACTGAAGGCAGGGCGGGGGATGTAGCTCAGTTGGTAGAGGACCTGCCTAGCATGTATGAAGCCCTGGGTTCAGTTCCTAGAACCATGTAAAATGGGATATAGGTAGTAAATGCCTATAATCCCAGCACTTAAGATAATGAGTTCAAAGCCAGCTTGGAATACATGAGACAATGCCTCAAAAAACAAATAAGAAGAAAAAAATGTTGCATTATTTATGTTAAATTATTCAGAGGCCAGCCATGGTGATACATGCTTTTAACCCAGGACTTAGAGGGCAGAAGTAGGTAGATCTCTCTGGGTTCAAAGCCAAAATGTTCTACGTAGTGAATTTAAAACCAGCCTGGGCTACAAAGTGAGACCTTATCATAACATAAAACATACGCATGGGAAGAGCTGGACCCTTTGGTACAGCCTGTGGCTGTGTGCTGACAAGGTTGAGGCAGGCTAGGAATTTGATGCCAAGAGACAGAAGGAAAAGGAGAGAGGAAGAAGCTGGAAAGATGGCTCAGTGGTTAAGAGCACCGGCCGCTCTTCCAGAGGACCCAGGTTTGATTCCCAGCACTCACACAACAGCTCACAACTATGTTTCATTTTAGTCTCTGAGGAGCTGACGCCCTCTTTTAGCCTATCTTCTGCACCTTCTACATGGTGTAGACATACATAGGCAAATCACTTATACACACAGAAGTTTTTGAAAAAATTTTTAAAAAGGCTGAGAGAAAATGATTATAATTAATTTTAGTGATTTTTTTGAGGCAGGGTCTTACTATATAGCCATGGCTGCTCTGGAACATGCTATGCAGTTCAGGTTGGCCTTAAACTCATGGAGATCCACCTGCTGTTGCCTCTCCAGTGCTAGGACTAAAGGTGGGTGCTACCATGTCTGGCTTATTAATTCATTTTTATTAATGCATATGTGTATACATGTCATATGTATGAAGGCAGAGGACAACTTCCAGGAGTCAGGTCTCTTCTTCCATTGTGTGTTCCAGGGATTGAACTCAGGAGGCCATCAGCGTTTCATATCAGGCACTTTTACCAGAGGAACTGTCTCACTAGATCATTCACATATATATATATATATATATATATATCCCATGTATTTATTAATCTTGGAAGAAGAAAACAGTTAATTATACACAGGAAAATCCCCAGCAAAACATATTCTGTTCTGGGCAGTGGTGGCACACACCTTTAATCCTAGCATTTGGGAGGCAGAGGCAGGCGGATTTCTGAGTTCGAGGCCAGCCTAGTCTACAGAGTGAGTTCCAGGACATCCTGGGCTATACAGAGAAACCCTGTCTCAAAAAAACATACTCTGGGGCTGGAGAGATGGCTCAGTGGTTAAGAGCACTGGCTGCTCTTCCAGAGGTCCTGAGTTCAATTCCCAGCAACCACATGGTGGCTCACAACCATCTGCAATTAAATCTGACACCCTCTTCTGGCTTGCCTGAAGACAACTACAGTGTACTCATATATGTAAAATAAATAAATAAAATCTTTAAAAAAACATACTCTGTATAAACAGGAAAGGACAATGTTTCAAAGTGAGGACATGAGGGCCTTTACTCACCTCAATGTGTCGAGGTGCTGATGTGAATTTCCTCCCCATTCTGTCTGTGGCAATGGCTACAAGTGTGGTTTGTCCAACAGTGACAGCACGAAGCACGTAGTTTTCAGAGTAGTCATCCTGATCTTCCATCAATCTGCAAAGATCCATGTGGGACCGGTGAGAATGCTCTGGCAGTGTTTGTTTGTTTGTTCGAGACAGTGTCCATCTATGTTGATCTGGTTGTCCTGGAACTTTCTATGTAGACTGGGGTATAGAGATTGCCTGCCTCTGCCTCCTGGTGCTGGGATTAAAGGAGTAATTAAAAATGTGACCAAGTCCTGCTAAGATCTGGTTTTAAGAAGAATCAGTAATTCATCTTTCTAAGATGCTTAATATGTTTTCATTCTTGCTAAGTGGGCCTTCCAGAAAATGAATCTCCAGAGTGAAGACTAATTTCCTGCAGTGACAAGAAGTTTCTAGGGAGAAAAATCTTTCTTTCAGGCTGAAAGAATTAAATGTGATAAGAACAGAGTGGCAGCTTTGTAAAGACCACATTTCTGAGCACTTTCTCTTTGTATTTTGAGACAGAATCTCATATAACCCAGGATAGCCTTGAACTCACAATCCTGTCTCTACCTCTCAAGTGCTGGGATGACAGGTGTAAGCTACTGTGCTCTTGTATGTCTTCTTTTTCAAAGGAGATTATCAAGAAAGTTTGTTGGACAATTTTGAAGGTCTTCCAGGCTGGGGCACTCCCAGAAGATAACATCCAAGGAGACTTTGAGAAAATAAAAATAGCAATGATACATTTTAGTGCTTAAACAAGGCATCTTGAATGTTTTAATTTTAATGTTTAATTTTATGCTTTTATTTTACGTGTATGGGTGTTTGGTTTGCATGCCTGTGTATCACTTGTGTGTCTAGTACCCAAAGAGGCCAGAAGAGGGTGTTGGGTCTCCTGAAACTGGAGTTACAGATGGTTGTAAGCCACCAAGCAAGCGCTGGAAATCAAACCTAGATCACCTAGAAGTGCTCTAACTACTGAACCATCTTTCCAGCCCCATTATTTTAACTTTTGAGGGAGTCCTGTGTAACTCAGACAGGCCTTAAAGTTGTGATATTTGCGTCTCAGCCTCCTGAGTGTTGGGGTTACAGGCGTGCACCACAGCACCCAGCTTGAATGAATACTTCCTAGGGACACTGACGGATGGAGAGTATGGACTGAGAAGGCTACAGAAAGGACAGAAAACAATCGGACTAAACTAAGAGAAGCCAAGGGGCCACCAGGAGGGAGATCTCTCAACTTAGGAGAGATCTAGGAGAAGAGAGGTACTAGGTGGAACTTACCTCAGGGTGACAATGGCAGATGCCAGCTGCAGCCTGACATCCATGTTTCTGAAGTACTTGTTCCGGAAAGGGTGTTTGGAAGAGCCAAGAACCCTCACAGCCACTAACACGGTTTTACCGATCTCAACCTAGTAGTTGGAAAATGGCAGCAAGTGACAGTTGTCCATTAAATAAGGATGGCTAAGTTTCTGAGGGCCAGACATTTCTGTGCATGGCAGATGTTCCTGGTATGCCTATGGTCAACTTACCCTGAAGCTGTATGTACTATTTGTCCCCCAAAACTCCCATGGATTTATTCACTCCTTTCTAATTACATGTATTTACTTGAGCATATGTGCATACCCGTATGCACCATAGTGTGCCAGGGAGACCAGAGGGCAACTGCAGAGTTAACTCTCTTCTTTCACCTTGTGGGTCCTAGGATTGAGCTCAGATCCTCAGGCTTGGCAGTGGCACCCTTACCAGTGAGCCACCTAGCCATCTATGTCTGTCTGTGTCTCCTCTTCTTCCCTCCCCACTCTGTGACCTAGGCTGGCCTGAAGCTCATTGTTTACAACACATTAGTTTTGAACTCACAGAGATCTGCCTGATTCTACCTCCTGAAATTCAGAGGTGGCTTTTTTTTTTTTTTTTTTTTTTTCAATTAGGTCAGTATCTAACTCTGTAGCTCAGGCTGGTCTGGATCTCACTGATATGTGAGCTCCCCATGTTAGCTTCAAACTCATGGCAATCTTAGCCTCCTGAGTTCTGGGATTATAGGAATTAGCCTCTACGCCTGCCTTTGGATTTTGTTGTTGCTTTGATAGGGATTTTTATTCTAAGATGGCCTTAAATTCACTATTCAGCAGATGCCCTCACCTCCTGGGATTACAGACTTGCACCACTATACCTGGTGTATTGGTGTGAAAAGTGAACCCAGGGCTTTATGCAGGCCAGGTAAGGACCCTATGAACTGACCTATATCCCCAGTCTCTTCTTCGATGTTAAACATTTATTATTAGCCAGGCGGTAGTGTATACCTTTAATCCCAACACTTGGGAGACAGAGTCAGATAAATCTCTATGAGTTCGAGGTCAGTCTGGTTTAAAGAGCAAGTTCTAGGACAGTCAGGGATATACATTAGAATCCTATTTTGAATCCCCCCCCCCCCACATATGGAGAGATATGGAAAGAGAGGAGGGGTGTTCTCTGTGTAGCCTTGGTTATCCTGGAACTCACTCAGTAGAGCAGGCTAGCCTTAAACTCAAAGATCTACCTGCCTCTGCCTCCCCAGTGTTGGAATTAAATTAAAGCATGTACCACCACTACCCAGCTTATTTTGGTTTTTTGAGGCACAGCGTCTCTATGTAGCCCTATGTAGATCAGATTGGCCTTGAACTTACAAAGATCTGCCTGATTCTGCTTCTGTTGGGATTAAGGGCATGCAACACCATGCCAGGTTTTTTCTTGGATTTTCTTTAAAAAAGAATTATTTCTTTCTTTTATATTTATGAATACACTGCAGCTGTCTTCTGACATACCAGAAGAAGAGGGCATCGGATCTCATTATAGATGGTTTTGAGTCACCATGTGGTTGCTGAGAATTGAACTTAGGACCTCTGGAAGAGCAGACAGTGTTTTAACTGCTGAGCCCTCTCTCCAGCACCCCCACCCCCAACCTTTGGGATATTTTAAGATTAATTTTTATTAGCATTGTTCTGGGCTTATATTTTCCCCACAACCCCTTTAATTTTTGAGCCAAGGTCTTCCAATGTTGTCTAGGGTGGCCACAATATCTTGATCTTTTTGCTTCAGACTCTTATACACTGGGATTCTAGGTATATATCACTATGCCTGGTTTAAGTGTATTTTTAACATTTTACTCATCAGTCCTAAATTAATAAGGCTTAAATTTAGCAACTGGGAGAACTGTTGGGAAATCAAAACAGCATGGATTACACATAGTGATTTCCAGGCTATCCTGGGCTGTAAGGTGAGACTCCTTCTCAATAAACAATAAATCAACCCAACCTCCTCAAAGTACCCATTTTATTTATCTTAAATTTTCATCATGTTTAACATCGGAACGGTATTTTTTGGGTTTTGTTTCATTTGATTTGTTTTTGTGGAGAAGATGACAGTTGATCACAGAAGAGGGCATGCTCTTGGGGGGTGAGAGAGGACAATGGCCAAAAGGACCAGAGAACAGTGGTCTATAAGGGCTGGCATTTTATTAGTCTAAGTCTTGGAACTGTAGCTGAGGAGAGACTACGTTGAAATATTGTAGGGGCAATGAATAAAGCCTGTATCATTCCTGACACGAAACAACTCTCTGGCTTTATCAGAAAAAACAACTCTCACCTTATCAATCAGATCCAGCTCCACCTCCTGTATGTCTGACACCCTGACCTGGGCCACGGCTGGACCCAAGTAGGCCAGGCACAGGTCATACACCTTCAGGGTTAGAAATCCAGGATGTGCTGGAACTAACTAGAAGGAAGAAGATGGTGTTTAGTCGAGGTAAAACCACAGATGGAAACAGAGGTTAAGAAACTTGCAATTCAGTAGCATCTAACATATATCTTAGTTATCAGCAGGGAACAGATTTCATGGATAAAAATCAAATGGATATGTGCTATTGTGGTGGTTTGAAGAAGCATGGCCTCCACAGACTCACGTGTTGTGTTTGAATGTTTGGCCCACAGGGAATAGCACTATTAGGAGGTTTGACCTTATTGGAGTAAGTATGATCTTGTTGGAGGAAGTGTGCCACTGTGGGGTGGGCTTTAAGGTCTTCTATGTTCAAGCTAAGCCCAGAGTGGTACACAGATTCCTTTTGCCAGCCAATCAAGATGTATAAAGTTCTCAGCCACCTCTCCAGCACCATGTCTGCCTGTGTGCCGCCATGCTTTCACGACATGATGATAATGGACTAAACCTCTGTCTGTAAGCCAGCCCCAGTGAAATGCTGTCCTTTATAAGAGTTGCTGTGGTCATGTCTCTTCACAGCAATACAACCCTAACTAAGACAGCTATGGTTGCAGATGGTGGTAGAAATGGATTAACAGATTTCTCTGTCTTTGTACCGAAGCTACTGTGTGACAGAGTGCTTTGATCATCCTGTGTCTGCACCTAGTATCTCAATCTTCACTTTTAAAAACAAATATGTCAGGGTGGGGGAGATGGCTCAGTGGTCAAGAGCACATAATGTCCTTCTGGAGGACCCAAGTTCAGTCCCCAGAACCCATATGGCATGATTCACAGCTGCTTGTAATTCTAGCTCCAGAGCATCAGATGCTTTTTTCTGGCCCTAGTGGCCACTTGCACTCATGTGTACACACTCATGTGTATACACATAACTTAAAAGCTAGTAATAAACATTTTATTAAACACAAGTATTATAGACAGGCATGGTGGCACATTTCTTTAATCCCAGCACTTGTGAGATAGAGGCAGGTGGATCTCTGGGAGTTCAAGACCAGCTTTGTCTACATAATGAATAGCAGGCCAGCCAGTGCAACCAGTGAGATCCTGTCTTAAAAACCTTTTTGAAAAAACAAAGCAAAACAAAACCAACTCAGGAACACATCAAGTCAGGTGTGGTGGCACATGCCTTTAATCCCAGCACTAGGGAGGCAGAGGCAGGTGGATCTCTGTGAGTTTGAATCCAGACTAGTCTACAGAGTGAGTTCCCGGATAGCCAGGGCTACACAGAGAGGCCATGTCTCAGAAAAACAAAAATGAAAGAACAACAAAAAAGAACACATAAAGGCCTA
>NC_047661.1:69368633-69603633 GCF_011762505.2 Arvicanthis niloticus | reverse complement strand
GCTCCCATGCCAGGCCCTAATCTATATTCCTTAATCATAATTTCCACTCACTTTTGGGCTTTTCTTCCCTGAATAACCAGCAAAATTGACTCCAATGAGCACAGTCCCCTTTATCTGATGCACCTTAAGGATCTGATGGCCTAAAGCAGGAAAACACTGTGTCAAAACAGGTGTGCCCACTGCAAACCAGACTCCAGAAAACTAATGTTTGTTTCAGGGTCCTCCAAATGACATTTTATTGGGAAAAAATGCTGAAAGGGGAGAAATACACACAAAAAAACAGAACATTGGGTTTGTACTGAACCTGCTATATGACTCCAAGCCAAGGACCTCTTAGGTCCTTGTGAAATTAGGCCAGGCAAAACCTAAAATTCTTTCTTCCTGTAATGGCCTATAAATCAAAAAATGGGATGAAAGCAAATATATGGGGACATTTTTTGTGTATAAAATTTCAATTTACAAATAACAATAACAGTCTTTTGGGGCCTTTACTTTTTTATATAACTTATTTCTATTTTATGTGCATTGATATTTTCCCTGCATGTATGTCTGTGTGAGGCTATCAGAAGCCCTGGAACTGGAGTTACAGGCAGCTGTGAGCTGCCATGTGGGTGTTGGGAATTGAACCAGGGTCTTCTGGAAGAGTACCAGTACTCTTAACCACTGAGGCATCTCTCAGCACCCGGGACCTTTGCTTAGCTTTACTTATCTTTATATACATGGCAATCAGTCACTCAAGAAATTAATATGGAGCATTATTTATTATTTTTAATTTAAAATGTGTGCATGTGGTGGGGTGGTGGGGTTTGATCTGTCGCTATGCACTGTAACGCTAAATTCTCTACCCAAGGTCTACATCTATGAGTGAATTCTCACGGATACCAGCTTTTGTTGTACAAACCTTGTTCCTTCACTTAAAACTAATGGTTAAATAAAATTGGCTACAGCCAGTCACTGGAGGGGTTAGAGGCAGGTGGGTTTTGAGTTACCTGGTTGGGAGTGGGGAAGAGAGAGGAGAGAGGAGAGACCAGGGAGGAAGGAGGAAGATTGAAAAGAGAGGAGGAAGCCGATATGAGGGGAGATGGACCATGAGCACGTGGCCAGGAGAAGCAGCAAGTATCTGCTTGGGGTAAACTGCTGGGGAAGTATCCAGGCTAGCAGTTAGAACAGTAGATTAGGGGTTACAGCCAGTAATTGTCAAGGCCAAATAAAACAACCATAATCTGAGTCTCCTTTGTTTGTAAACTCGTCAGGGATTAGTTTAAATTAGTTGTATTACATTTTGGCACACCTTATGTCAGGAATCAAACTAAAATAATCTGAGACAAGTTACAGCATAGAGAGGCACAACCCTCCCAAAAATGTGGATTTGAAGCCACCACTTCTTGGGACCAGCTGGACTACAGCTCCTGGGAAGACTTTGAACTCAAACTGCCACTGACAGAAACACAGGCTTCGGTTCTCCCAAGAGCTGCATGCTGCTCTGGAAAGCCAGCACTCTGCTTGGCGGGAAGCACAGCTTATGCTCAGGCCCATGGGGAGAAACAGCACCCTAATCTGGGCCCACTGAGTCCCCAGCGCATGTGTGTGGGGTTAGGTCTCTCTTCTCAACATACTGGTCTTTGAACTCAGGTCACCATTGTAATAGCAGGCTCCTTTACCTGCTGAGTCAACTTTGCTGTACCTCTTTTTCTTTCTTCCTCTCCTCTCCTCCCCTCTCTCCCCCTCCCCTCCCCTCCCCTCCCCTCCCCTCCCCTCCCCTCCTCTTCTCTCTTCTTTGAGACAGGGTTCTCATTGGATAACCTTGGCTGACCTCAAACTCACAGAGACTGCATCTGTCTCCTGAGTACTACATTAAAGACTATGCCTTCTGAGCCCCATTGCAGCATGTGCTCCCACAGGAGACTCAGAATATTTACTTCAGCCCGGAGTAAAGAAAGACATGACATTCCTAGATTCCCTAGAGACAGCTTTTAGTTCAATGAAGATGAGGAAAAGCCAAAAGAACAGGGTATATATAGAGAGAGTAAGGGGAAAGAGAGATCCTGTCATGTTTAATGATGGGAGTTACTGGGAGCTGTGGGGACCGCTCCCGGTTGGAGTGCTTATGTAACATTAGAGGCGAGTGCTGTACCACTGAGCTATGTCCACAGCTCCCTCAGATTAACTTTGTATTTTATTTCATAGCTTTGTAATTTTGAGCCAGGGTTTTCTTTTTTGTTTGCTTGTTTGTTTTTTTGAGACAGGGTTTCTCTGTGTAGTCCTGGCTGTCCTGGAACTCACTCTGTAGACCAGGCTGGCCTCGAACTCAGAAATCCGCCTGCCTCTGCCTCCCAAGGGCTGGGATTAAAGGTGTGCGCCACCACCGCCCGGCCGGCCATAACTCTTGATCCCCCTGTTCTGACCTCCTGGCTTCTGGGATTCTATTACGCCTTGTTTATGAGGTGCTGAGGATCAAACCCATGTATGTTTTTACACATGCTAAGCGATCCGGCTCCCAAATGACCCCTCTTCTTTTTTTCTCCCTTTCTACCAGCCCCCTCTTGATTTCTTGGCACTGGGGATAGAACGCAGGATCTCACACAAGCTCTACATA
Source organism: Arvicanthis niloticus (assembly GCF_011762505.2). NCBI lineage: Eukaryota > Metazoa > Chordata > Mammalia > Rodentia > Muridae > Arvicanthis > Arvicanthis niloticus. The sequence goes on along the minus strand of NC_047661.1, from coordinate 69,601,037 downwards.
TGTTCGATCACTGGACAACACTGTCAATTCTACCTCTGTGTTTTTCTATACATATGCACAAATATCAAAGATGAAAGGCAACATGATAAAATTTAGAATGAAACAGTGGCTCCTAAGGAAGCAGCGTGAACCATTTAGTAATGCCCTGAGGCATCTGCAGGCTGTGTACGGTACCATGCAGTTGGGTCTGCCCACTGCCATCATCTCTGGCTACCATCTCCACTGACTTAGAATCTTCAAAATGCGCTAGCGTCTCGTTGGAAGATTTCCACTCTAGCATCAATGAGCTGAAATTGTCAAACTTCCTCCCATGCTGATCAAAGACTGCCAGTTCTAGGACTGAGTCCCTCAAGCTGGACACAGGAATCTGCATGAAAATAAAAGGTCATAAAAAATTAGGGGTCATCAGGTCAGCCCAGCAGGTAAAGGCCCTTGCCACAAAATCCTGGATTCTATCACTGGAACTCACATAAAGGTGAAAAGAGAGAACCAACTTCACAAAGTCGTCCTCTGACTGCCACACACCATGGCAACCATGTGAACACACACACTACATGGATGCATACAATAATTTACTTCTAAAAAATTCAATAGCCTTAGGGCTGACAAGCTATCTTTGAAGAGAGGATTTCTGTCTCCTCTCCTCTTTCCATTTTGATAGTTTCTAACTGTGCCTGGTCAGCAGTTGACAACATGTGGTGTTACGTGTTTTTTCCTTTCTCTTCTCTTTCTTCCTCATTTTCAGGGGGCTGGGGCATGTTTTTTTATTTATTGCATTTTGTTTCTGAATGATGTAGCTATCATGGCACTTTAACTCCCCAAAAAATATTTCCTAAGAGATAAAATTTTTCTTTCTTTTTTTCTTTTTTTTTTTTTGTTTTTTTTTTTTTTTTTTTGTTTTTGGTTTTTTTTTTTTTTTTTTTTTTTTTTGACACAGGGTTTCTCTGAGTAGCCCTAGCTGTCCTGGAACTCACTCTGTAGACCAGGCTGGCCTCGAACTCAGAAATCCACCTGTCTCTGCCTCCCAAGTGCTGGGACTAAAGGCGTGCGCCAACACCGCCTGGAGAGAACATTTTTCTATGTAAACAAGCAAAACAATAATATTACACTTAAGAAAAAAATTTTTTTAGTTTTGTTTTTTGCCTTTGTGCATGTGTATAGGTCCATGTGAATGCCCGGGCACATGTGTGCAGGTACTCACTGAGGTTAGAAAAGCTGTGTTCGCTGGGCGGTGGTGGCGCACGCCTTTAATCCCAGCACTTGGGAGGCAGAGGCAGGCGGATTTCTGAGTTCGAGGCCAGCCTGGTCTACAGAGTGAGTTCCAGGACAGCCAGGGCTACACAGAAAAACCCTGTCTCGAAAAACCAAAAAAAAAAAAAAAAAAAAAAAAAAGAAAAGCTGTGTTCTTTTGAATAGGTTTGGTCCCCATAGACTCTGTGTTTGAATGCTTGGCCCATAGGGAGTGGCACTATTAGGAGGTGTGGCCTTGTAGGAGGAAGTGTGTCAGTGTGGAGGCGGGCTTTTAGGTCACACAGTCTCCTGTTGCCTGTGGATCAAAATGTAGAGCTCTCAGCCCTTTCTCCAGCACCATGGCTTCCTGTATACTTCCAGGATTCCTACCACGATGACAATGGACTAAACCTCTGAACTGTAAGCCAGTCCCAATGAAGCATTTTCCTTTATAAGAGTTGCCTTGGGGGCTGGTGAGATGGCACTACTGATCTTCTGGAGGTCATGAGTTCAAATCCCAGCAACCACATGGGCTCACAATCATCCTATGTCCTCTTATGGGTGTCTGAAGACAGGTATAGTGTACTTATATATAATAAATAAATAAAAACCTTTGGGCTGGAGTGAGGGGTGGGGGCAGAGCAAGAGGGAGAAGGGAAGGGGGGAAAAGAGTTGCCTTGGTCATGGTCTCTTCGAAATGATAGAAACCCTAATTAGGATAGGCGTGGTCACTGGCTCTTCTGGAGCTGGAGTTACAAGTGGTTGTAAGCTGTCTGATATGGGTTCAGGAACTGAACTAAGGTCCTCTGAATGAACAGCAAGAATTCTTAACCACTTATCCACCTCTCCAACACCTCATGGGGGGAGGGTGACAGGGTTTTGAGACAGGGTTTTTCTGTATAGCCCTGGCTGTCCTGGGACTTGCTCTGTAGACCAAGTTGGCCTCAAACACAGAGATTTGTCTGTATCTGCCTCCTAGTGTTGGGATTCAAGTCATGTACCACCACCACCACCTGGCTTATAAAACTTAGGTCTCTTTTCCCTTTTTTTTTTTTTTTTTTTTTTTAATAGATAGGATTTCTTTGTGTAGCTTTGACTGTCCTGGAACTTATTCTGTAGACCAGGCTGGTCTTGAACTCACAGAGATCTGCCTGCCTCTGTCTCTGCCTCTCCAGTGCTAGGATTAAAGGCAAGCACCAGCACTGCCCCAATTCTCTTCCTTCTTGGGCTGTCTAGAACAACAAGATTCTTAGTGTAACAGCCAGCTGGTCTACCCTTATGCTTCTAAAAGTTTTGAGACAAGTCACAGACTGTAGCTAATTGCCATGGCTTATAAATGTCCAGTCCAAAGTAACAAAGTTTTACATTTCCCTTCCCCCCACTTCTCTCCATCTCCCTCTCCCTTTTTCTCATCTTCTCTCTCTGCTACAGGATATTTGATCACATTATGAACCCTGAGATTGTGTTATTTACTAAAACAAACAAACCTGCTTCTAGTTATGTGGCTCAGCCTTTAGCACACACTTTAACCCCAAACAATGAAGATAAAGTTAGTTTGTAGAAGGAAGCACCCATGTTTGAAAGTGATGTCTAATTTAGTGCCAGACAAATTGATGAATCAGACAAAGATTTGTCAGAATGAATCAGAGATAGGATCTGCCCATCTCAGAAGAAGAGACAGGAAGGAGAGGCGGCTTAAGGGAGAGCAGTGCAGAGAGAAAAGAGGAGGCAGTTTTACTGGGACGGTGATACAGACACAGGCTGCAGAGAGAAAATAAGCTAGACACAGGAAAAAATCAGAACGCGCCAGAGAATGAGAAGGAGCCAGAAGATTAGAACACATTGCCAGAGTCAGTATGAGGCCAAAAAGGGCAAAAAGTCAGAGGGCAAGAGAGAAGCCAGATTGAATCAGTCAGCTTGGAGAGGAGTTTGAGTCAGAACAGTTGAGTTGAATCAACTCAACTCTAACCAGATCTCAGAAAGACTGGGTGAGCTTATTCAGTAGTAAGTCTCAGAGACTGAAAACATGCTAGGCCTAGATTAGATTGTATGGAGGCTAGAAGTTTCCAGGACTAGGCCTAGGTTAGCAGGCTGAGGCAGTAAGCCTTCCATGATAACAATTACTACAGGAGAATAAAAAATACTTTTCCCTCTCTCTCTGTCTCTCTGTCTCTCTGTCTCTCTGTCTCTCTGTCTCTCTGTCTGTCTCTCTGTCTCTGTCTCTGTCTCTGTCTCTCTCTCTCTCTCTCTCTCTCTCTCTCTCGTGTGTGTGCGTGTATGTGCGTGTGTGTGCGTGTGTGTGCGTGTGTGTGTGCGCGCGCGCGCACGCGCGCAAGCATGCATTCAGTGGCATGCATGTGGGGTCAGAGGACAGCTTGCAGGAGTTGGTTCTCTCCATCTACCATGTGGATCCTGTTGATCAAATTCAGATTGTCAGACTTGGAGGCAAGTGCTAGGCCTCTTGCCAGCTCTTTGGTTGTTTGTTTGTTTGGTTTTGTTTTTTGTTTTTTTTTTTTTTTTTTTTTTGACATATTCTCATTTAGCCAGGCTGGCCTTGAACTCCCAGGTGTCCTGACCTCTCCATTTTCAGCTAAGGCTGTTTGAAACAGTTTATACAAGACTTTTGTAATTGCAAACCTCAGTGAAGCATTTCTGATGGGTCAGAAGGAGGAAGCACCCCTCCAGTGGGGGGCTGCAACGACTGTGCTAAGGAGCAAGGCCTTGAATGATCGAAAGCACTGTGGTGGGACTCCGGCTGGAAGCAAAGCTATGATTGGGATTGGTCTGAACACCCACTCCTATGCCATCTATGAAGCCTGAGTTTGAGGCCAGCCTGGTCTATAGAGCTAGTTCCAGGATAGCTAGAGATACCCTGAAACTCTGACTCAAAACAAAACCAAACAAAACCTGTAAACTGGGACCCAGAAATCTTGCACAAGCTGATGATTTAGCCAAGCAAGTTTATTAAGAAGCACAGATTGGAGCTGGAGAGATGGCTCAGCTAAGAGCACTGGCTGTTCTCCCAGAGGTTCAATTCCCAGCACCCACAGGGCAGCTCACAACTGTCCATAATTCCAATTCCAGGGAGTCTGGCATCCACATACGGACATGCATACAAGTGAAACACCAATGTACATAAAATAAAAATAAATAAATCTTAAAATAATAAGCTCAGCATCATATAATCTTTGCTGGGCCGGGAGAATAGCCAAGGTCAGCAGAGAGCTGAGTCAGACAATGTTGGCAAAGAGAACACAGCTGCCTTGGGACTGATAACCACAATTGAGGGGGAAGAGTCCGAAGTGTCCGGTGCCTAGACATTGTAGCCTTGACACTTTGGAGACACTGGCCCCGGCTCTAGACTGGCCTTGCCAAGTCTGCTCATGGACAGGGACACAGAACTAAAGTTCTCTTTGTCCTTTTATCAGGGCTTCTGAGGAAGCCTTAGATTGGTCTATCACTAGGTTCCCAGTTGGTAGAACTGTTTGGGAAAGATTAGAAGATATGGCCTTGTTGGAGAAGGTGTCACTGGGAGCTGAGGTGGGCTTTGAAGTTTCTAAAGACTGGGGCCATCTCCAGTGTTCCCACTCCGTCTCCTGCTTGCAGCTCAAGATGTAAGCACTCAGCTCTTCCTGCTACTATGTCTTTTTATGCCATCAGAATCTTTTCTAATTTACTTGGTAATTTGTTCTTTGACCATTTGTTGTTGTCTGAAAGCTCTTTCACAGACCTGCCCAAAGGTGTCTCTCTTCTGAAATGGTAGATCCTTTAAGTTGGCTATCACTGTTGGCCATTACAGATCACACTCACCAATCTCTGGCTGAGGATTCATTTATATTGCTTGGATAGAAAGCATGGGCAGGCAAGAATCTCTGTTAGATGCTGGTCTCTAGAGCCTTCATGACCCTCAGTGTCTGACAGATATATGTGGAAGCTGTGGTAAGGGGCACCTTCAGTGTTTCAGTTGCTGTGTTTGTGTTGAGTGTATGGACACTTAGTCCCTGGGCTGGCTAGCTTTATGTCAACTGGACACAAGCTAGAGTCATTTGGGAGGAGGGACTCTCACTGGAGAAAATGCCTGCACTAAACATATAGGATAAAGTTACAGGGTCTTCCTCATCTACAAAGAGACTATGAAAGGCAGGGGTGGGGAGGCAGTAGTACACACCTGTAATCCCAACACTTAGGAGGCTGAGGTAGGAAGATTGTAAGTTTGAGGCCAGTCTGGTTCGCCTAGAGAGGGATTACCTGTGACACCATGCCTGGCTTTAATTACCACCAGTCTTCATGGTACATTTGCAGGAGAGGTAATTTTTCTGACTTAAGCTATAATGCTAACAATAGATCTGGTGGGGAGATGTTAGTAAAACCACTTAGAGGCTATTCTGAGAGAGGGTCAACTGTCTGCAGCTACAATTCTCTCCAAACACAACAGTGCCACTCACTTTGATGGACAGAGCTGTATTTCAGATCTCTTATCCTGAAACCATCTGAGACTGTTGGAAAATCCTGCTGCAAAGGTGGAAGTCTGACATTACAGGATAGCCCTGAGCTCAGTGTAAAATGGCAGACTCCCTTGGTTAGCAAGGCTTCCTCTTCTTAAAGCCAGACTCCACACCCTATCTATGGAATGTCACGTAGCCTTGGTTAGACTACAGGTTTGCTTCCTTTCTCCCAGTAAGAAAGATAAGAACCAGTTCATCTGGCACCTGAAATTCCTGGAATGCTTCCCCAATGTTGATGTGGTATCTCGGTACCTTATCTTTCTGCCAACCACCTTTCCTACCCTGACATAAATGTTTACTATACTAGAGAATTGTGGCTGTAGACAGTTGACCCTCTCTCAGAACAGCCTCTAACAGGTTTTACTAACATCTCCCCTATCAGATCTATTGTTAGCATTATAGCTAAATCAGAAAAATTACTTCTCCTGTAAATGTACCATGAAAACTGGTGGTAAAAAGCAAACAGAAAAGTTATATAGTTCTCCAAAACTATATAACTCTTGATTTACCCAAAGTAAAGTTGATCTGTCTCCCCAAAGCTGGTCCCAGTGTATTGTTATTACTGTTCATACCCACAGGGATTCCAAATCACCCTACTGACCCTCCTCCCATACACACACCCTGTTGCCCCTGCTTCATTTGCCCTTGTGGATTGAAACCAGCAGAGATCCCCATCCCCTGTGATATTAAACAACAGTGTCATGTGTATTAGGAGCACAGTCTGCACTTACCAGTTGCTTGTTGTACTGTGGCAGAGGACATGGCTGGGTGCCAGCTGGCACTTTGTACATCGGTGTCACCGACATGCTGGCAGGATGGGCACAGATGAAGCGCACCTGCACCTTTTCCACAGAGGGACTAGGGTTTAGGACCCCTGGGTGATTCCCGATCCGTAAGGTAAGAACCTTTGAGGAAACATCAGTGAGTTATTTGTGTGTAGACCCTTGACATCTGTCATGCTGAACCAAATGTGTCAGAATTATTCAAATTCCAGAGGAGGCCTTTTGGATATGATAATCAAACAAATCCTTTAAAGGATTTCTCACTACACACCAAATAATTGAATAGCCTAATTAAAAAAAAAAAAAAAAGGTAGAAAGCAAGCAAGAATGATATTGTTGGCCTTTACACAGATAGAAATCTAGGAGGACTGCTTGCACACAGTCACACACTACACAATCATGTACACAGACAGACAGACAGACAGACACACACTCATACACACACAAAGAGGCCTAGGAATACAGCTCAACGATAGACTGGCTTACTCAAGGGATTAAAGTCAATCCTCAGGAGAAGAATAAACAAAAAGAGTGGCACCAGGAGTCCCGGCACACCTGTACTTCAGCACTATAACGTGGAGGCAGGGCATCAGGAGATCAAGCTTATTTTCAGCTGCATAGCTAGTTTGAAGCCAGCATGAATTACATGTGACCCTGTCACAAAATAAAATCAAAGCATACTATGAAAATTTTAAGACAAATGGAACTTAAAATATCTAACTTTGGCTGGCAGTGACACACCAACACTCAAGAGGCAGAGGCAGGGGGATCACTGCAAGTTCAAGGTCAGCCTGTTCTCCATAGTTAGTTCCATGCTAGCTATCTATATAAAGTGAAACCTTGTTTGCAAAACAAGCTGGGCAGAGTGGCGCACACCTTTAACCCCACAGTTTGAGAGGGAGAAGCAGGTAGATCTCTGTGAGTTTGAGGTCAGCCTAGTCTACATAGCAAGTTCTATGATATCCAGGGCTACATAGAGACCCTGTCTCAAAAACAAACAAACAAACAAACAAACAAACCCACAAAACCAACAAGCAAAGAACAACAAAAAGCAAAAGAACTATCAGCCCAGAAAGATGGCTCAGCTGCCAAGCCCGAATACCTGAGTTCAATTCCCAGGACCCACCTGTAAAGGGAGAGACCTGATCCTTGCAAGTCACCTCATGGCCTCCTTGTGCACTCTGTGGTACATGCACCATGGTTTGCATGTGTCCCCCACAAGTGAATTTTAAAAATAAATATATAAATTTAACCCAATTTCTTTAGTCTTTTTCTTCAACAAGTCTTGTGCTATTGGTGTCTTAGTTTAGTTTATTTTTCTGTTCAAAGTTTATTTTATATTCATTTATTTCATGTATATTGAGTATTCAGCCTGCATCCAGGCACTTGAGAAGATTAGAAGAGGGTATTGGCTCTCTCTGGGTTTCACCGAACACTACGTGCACGTGTTACTCACAAAGGATCACACATGCGCACATAAAGTACATGAAACTACAAAGCTCATATAAAAGACTGGCAGGCAGCAGGGCTGGCAAGATGGCTCAGTGGGTAACTTGACAGCCTGACAACCCGCACGGTAGAAGGAGAAAACTCCTGCAAGTTGTCCTCTGACCTTCAGACTCACATGTGTGCACACACAAAAGTAAATAAATGAGCAAGTAAATAAATAAATAAGCCAATTAATTAATGTGATTGAGAGCATTATCCACTTCACCCTAGGTTCTGAACAGACAAGACTAGTGACTTCTATGTGGTTACATACAGTACAGTTATTTCTTTGTTGTAAACATGAAAATAAAAAGTCTGTGATTTCAAGATGTATTAAAGAAATGAAAAAGACCAGACACTCATTCTCTATTCTTTGGAGCTTCTTCTGTTGTTGTTTTGTTTTTCTGAGACAGGGTCTCTATGTATAGTCTTGGGTGTCCTTGTAGTCTTGGAAATGACTCTGTAGGCCAGGCTGGCCTTGAACTCAAAGATATGCCTGACTTTATGTCCCTAGTGATGGGGTTAAAGGTGTGTGCCACCACCAGCTTCTTGTTTTGTTTTAAAGATTTATTATTTTTGTTTTTAAGCTTTTTTTTTTTTAATTGTGTGGGTGTAGTGGGTACAAGTGTTCATAGAGGAGATAGGTGAGGATCCTCTGGAGAAACCAAACCCAGGTACTCTGAGAGAGCAGTAGACTCTCTTTACCCACTGACTCTCCAGTCCTTAAGACTTGTGCATATGTGTGTCTGTGAGTGTAAGCCACATGTGTGCAGGTACCCACAGAGACCAGAAGATGAATGATCTCTTGGAGCTGAAGTTACAGGCAATTATGAACTACCTCAACTCAGGAACTGTGGTAGCTTTTATAGCCAAAATTCCAATATGGATGGGGAATGGGACCCCCCAAGGTCCCACACCTCTATAGCAGGAGCTTTTAGCAGGTAGTTACTGAGGGAAGGAGAGTCACTCTTCTTCAGAGGCTGTGGCTGCTGGTAGGTTGTTCATACCCCCGTGAGTAGCCACACACCCAGATGAATATGGGCACCACTAGTTGGACCCACTGGGTAATTAACAATACTCCACCCAGAGGCCATCGGAGGGCAGGAGGCAGCCTCCTCCACCTCTCCCTGCTCTATTCCTTTGAGGAAGAGACTTGCTCTGAATCTGGAGCCTTGTGGGTTGGAGTGAAGGGCATGTTTGTTTTTCCCAATAAGCCAGAAGTCTCAGCAATCATGCCATCCTGGCCCACTCAGTGTTGGGGTTACAGGTGTGCATGGGACCACAACTGTCTTATTACATGGGTGCAGGGATCAGAACTCTGGTGTTCACAATTTCAGAGATATTGCTTTTAGCCCCGGAGCCATCTCTAATCTTGAAGCTTATTTTTATTAGAAAAACCTTAGCAGAAATGAGTGAATAGAAACGTTTCTGTTAGTGAGGGTCCAGAGATGGGACTCTGCACATGGCTAGCAGGAATGTGAAATGGTTCTGCTGCTGCAGAGAGGTGTGGCAGCTCCTTCAAAACACCATTGACAGGATTACTGCAGGAGTCAGCAATTCCACTTCTGCTCCTCCCCAGACAGGGTTTCCCTGTGAGAAGAGAGGCTGTCCTGAAACTCTGTAGACTAGGCTGGTCTCAAACTCAGAGATCTGCCTGCTTTTGCCTCTGAGTGCTGGGATTAAAAGTGTGCCATTACGTAGCCTGGCTGCGAGAGTGAGTAAGGAGGCTTCACACCTTCAGTCCTGGTTGGTGTGGTGGCTCACACTTTCAATCCTGGTAGTAGGGAGGCAGAGACAGGTGGATTCCTGTGAATCTAGACCAGACTAGTCTATACAACAAGTTCTGGAACAGCCAGAGGTAAATCGAGAAAGCCTGTCTCAAACAAAACAAACAAACAAAAACAAAAACTCAAACAAAACAAAAAACCAAACCAAATTAATAAGTAAACTCTAAAAGTTAAAAACAAAAATACTGGGGACAGAGGCTAGACAGACCACGGTGCATATACACACATGAAGGCAAACGCACATACACGTAAATAAAAACATCTTTAAAAAGAGTATTATACTACAAGCTGCAACATTAAACCAATGATAGAAAAAGGCTGTTTTCTTACTTGTTCCCCTAACTCTAGGCACAGGACACGGTAGACAAACTGGTTCTGCTTCCTCTTTGCTGGCAGCCGGACTTCTGTTACTCTAATGGCCTCTGCCTTCTCCATCCTCAGCTCCAAAAAAAATCGGGCTGGCTCCAAGATCCATGGATGAGGGCCCCCTTCAAATACCATTTCCTTCACAGACTGCCATGTCACCAAAGCCACTTCCACAGGGTTTAGAGCCTGGAACAAATTAGTCCCTATATAGTTAGGATGTATTTTATTTTATTTATCTGTTTAGACAGAAGGTCTCTCACACTATTTAAACATCTGATCCTCCTGCCTCCACTTCCCCTGTGCCTGGATTACCAATGTGTCCTGCTATGTTTTTTTTAAAAATAATGTCTTTTGAAATGAAAATATAATGATCTACTTTCCCCTCCTCTTTCTCCCTCCAAACCCTCCTATGTATCCCCCCTGCTCTCTTTCAAATCTGTGATCTCTTTTTCCCTGATTGTTGTTATACAAAGCATTTTTAATTATAATTTTTTTAGACAGAGTCTCTTCTTTATTATAATTATTGTTTTGAGACTATAATCTTTTGGGTTTATTTTTATTGTTTATTTATTTTGAGAACAGGTTTTTATTATATAGAAAACAACTTAGCTGCCCTAGACCTTACTATGTAGACTAGGCTGACCTCAAACTCATAGATACCCACCTGCCTCAGCTTTCTTCATGCTGGGATTAAATGCTTGTGCCGTCATGCCTGGCTGAGATTGTAATACAATCACATCATTTTCTCCCTTCCCTTTCCTCCCTCCAAAACTTCTCACAAACACTCTCTCTTGTTCTCTCTCAAAGTCATGGCTTCTTCCTCTTTGTTGTTGTTGTTGGTGTTGGTGGTGGTGGTGTGTATGTACAAATACATATTCCTAAATACATAACTATAACCTGTTTAGTCTGTATAATGTTACTTGTATGTATATTTTCAGGACTAAACACTTGGTATTGGATAACTGTGCCGGATAGTTTGATGTCAACTTGACATAAACTTACATCATTTGAGAGGAGGGAACCTCAACTAAGAAAATGCCTCCAGCCACTCAGTAGTAACCCTTAACCCTGGCACTTGGGAGGCAGAGGCAGATGGATCTATGTGAGTCAAAGCCCAGCCTGGTCTACAGGACAGCCAGGGGTACACAGAGAAACTCCATTCAAACAGACAAAAAAAAAAACTAAAAGAAAGAAAGAAAGAAAGAGCCGGGCGGTGGTGGCGGCGCACGCCTTTAATCCCAGCACTTGGGAGGCAGAGGCAGAGGCAGGCGGATTTCTGAGTTCAAGGCCAGCCTGGTCTACAGAGTGAGTTCCAGGACAGCCAGGACTACACAGAGAAACCCTGTCTCAAAAAAAAAAAAAAAAAAAAAAAAAAAAAAAAAAAAAAAAAGAAAGAAAGAAAGAAAGAAAGAAAGAGAGAAAGAAAAGGAAGGAAGAAAAGAAAGAAAAAAAGGAAAATTCCTTCATAAAGTTGGGCTGTAGGCAGGCTTGTAGGGCATTTTCTTAATTAGTGACTGGTGTGAGAGAACCTAGCCCATTGTGGGTAGGGTCATCCCTGAGCTCTATTAGAAAACAGGCTGAGGGGCTGGAGAGATGGCTCTGTGGTTAAGAATACTAACTGCTCTTCCAGAGGTCCTGAGTTCAATTCCCAGCAACCACATGGTGGCTCACAACCATCTGTAATGAGATCTGATGCCCTCTTCTGGTGTGTCTGAAGACAGCTACAGTGTACTCATATAAATAAAATAAGTAAATAAATTTTTAAAAAATATTAAAATAAAATAAAAAGAAAGCAGGCTGAGCAAGCCAGTAAGCAACACCCCTCCATGGCTCTGCCGAACTCACCCTTTCCTCCCCAGCTTGCTTTGTGGTCATGGCGTTTTGTCACAATAGTAGTAGCCCTAAACAATAACCAACTCTCCAGCTCTTCCCTGGAGAGGAGTAGTCTCCTGCTCTACACATTCCTCGGTTGGTTCCCTGTTGTTGTCTGTCCAGCTTAGGGCTTCAGGAGCATTCCACCGGCCACCTTAGCATATATACTGGTGCCCTCGCTCACAGTCCGGTTAGGCAGCTGTGTTGGGAGACTTCATGGGTGTGGCCATACTGGTTTCATATGCAGCTGGGATTGAGTTCTGGGCTTTGTGAGTGTTCGGCAATAATCGACCAGCTCTGCTAGTTCCCAGCTTCCTTTTCCAGAAATTTAAATTGTTTACTTTGCTTCTCTCATTTGTGCCAACCTTTTCTTTATTCTAAGAGACAATGGGTCAGAATTTGCCAGTTTTAATGGAAAGAATGTGGAGATATGCTTTTAATCTTTTAAATCTGTTATTTTTTAAAACTTTTTAAAAAATAGTTATTTATTTTATTTAAATGAGTACACTGTAGCTGTCTTCAGACATAACAGAAGAGGGCACTGGATCCCATTACAGATGATTGTGACCCATTATGTGGTTGCTGGGAATTGAACTCAGGAACTCTGGAAGAGCAGTCAGTGCTCTTAACTGCTGAGCCATCTCTCCAGTCCTAAATCTCTTATTTTTATGTGCACCAGTGCCTTGCCTGCATGCATGTCTGTGTACTACATGCATGCCCATTCCCTGGTGCCTGTGGGAGACACAGAAAAGGGTGCCAGATCCCCTGGGACTAGAGTTACAGAAAGTTCTAAGGCACCATTTGGGTGCTGGGAACTGAACCCAGGTCCTCTGCAAGAGCAACAAGAGCTCTCAGCTGCTGAGCCATCTCTCCAGCCTCTTGATTTTTATTTTTGATGGAATTAAGCAAAGTGGATAATCTGTCCCTTTTATTTTGAACTACTTGTCATAATATTTATGGACCAACCCTTATGGTCCCAAATAATGGCTGATGTTCTAAAAATATATAAATTCATGGTGTAAATATGGCTGACTCCTCTTCTACAGGACAGTAAGTTGCTGAGTAATAGCTTTCTTCAACAGGGACTGTGCTAGTAGTCTGTCTGACTGGTACTTACAGATGCATATATATAATATATGCATATGCAGAAATTCAGATAGTACCATAAAGTGTCTTATGTACCTAATTTCCCGCATCATATACGTCAGTATTAAAGAAGAAAGGTAAGTTTCTAAGATTCGCTAATGCAAGATAAAGACATTGCTCACGTCAGGTGGGGGTGTGATTCAGTTGGGGGAGCAGGTTATTTGCATATTGTTTGGTGGGCAGGAGCTTGCCTAGCATGCATGAGCCCTGTGTTCCATCCCCGCAGAGCACAGGCTGAGAGTGCCCGAGTAAGTACTCCTCTGAGTACTCTGATCCTCCCATACTTGTGAGACCAGAGGATCAGAATTCAAAGTCATCCTTGGACACAAGTCTAATTGAATGCCAGCCTGGGCTACAAGAGACTATCTCAAAAACAAACAAACAAACCCCCAAAGCTATTCCTGACTGTATTTATTCAGGATACACTCCCTGAGGGATAAACTCCCACTACTGAGGCTTCAGGAACGAGAGCTGAGATTAGACAACACTGAGTGAGTAAGGAGGTCACAGATTCTGACTGCCAGTTCTGAGGAGCTGGAGGAGACGGCAAGCGTCTAGGGTTCCCCAGGCCTTCCGTGGGACAGCTCACCTTTAGAGGTTCGTAAGCAGCAAATGTGGCGCTGCTCCACACGTGCTCTTCATGCCCAGTCACACTGACGGTCACCAGAGTGTGGCCCGGAGACGTGGCTGCTATGTGGACACTAGAGCAGTGCATCTCTGCAGGCTTCTGAAGACCTTTCAACCAAAAGACATGAGTTCAAGCCGGCAGAGTGACGCAGGCTTACACTCTCTTGGGAGGTGACTGCGGAAGAATCAGGAGTTTACAGCCAGACTCAGCTACGATACAACTTTAAGGCAAGCCTGGGCAACAGGAAACCCTGTCCCAACAACAAACACATACCCACCATAACTTCAGCAGAATAATAAGTAGTCTGTGTTTTTTTTTTGTTGTTGTTTTTTAAAGAAATTAGGAGCCAGGCATAGTGATACACACCTTTATTCCCAGCACTCAGAAGACAGAGGCAGGCTGATCTCTGAGTTCAAGCCAGCCTGGTCTACTAAGTGAGCTCCAGGACAGCCAGGAGAAAACAACAACAACAACAAAACAAAACAACAACAAAAAAACAAAAACCTAAACCAAAAAAAGATAAAAAAAAAAAATTAGGATACAGAAATAGAATAATTTTAACACATAAAAAGTATAACTTGAGGCTGGAGAAATGGCTCAGTGGTTAAAAGCACGACTGCTCTTCCAGAGGACCCAGGTTCGGTTCCCAGTGCCTGCATGTGCACTTGCAATCCTCCTAACCACAGCTCCAGAGGATCCAAGAAGATCCATCGCTCCCCCAACATGGGCATCTGAACAATGCAGGATTTGATATCAAGATTAGTGATGCCAACTCAAAGATAGCTGAGATTGTCAAGAACTGTAAAGCCTGCTAGCTAACTACTGCAGTGACTAACAAGAAGAACCCCAGTAATATGTTCAGAGGCACAAAGCCCAGAATCTACTGAGAGATAGACTTCATAGAGGTAAAACCAGAAAATTTTAGATTTAAGTATTTACTGATATTTATAGATACCTTTTCAGGTTGGACTGAGGCTTTCCCCACCAAACATAAAACTACATCCACGGTGACAAAGAAGTCCTTAGAGGACACACTGCCAAGGTATGGGCTTCCTCAGAGGATAGGGTCAGACAACTGGCCAGCTTTTGTGGCCCAGGTAAGTCAGAGACTAGCCAACATTCTGGAGATTGATTAAAAACTTTATTGTGCTTATAGACACCAGAGTTCAGGACAGGTAGAAAGAATAAACAAAACCCTAAAAGAGACCTTAACTAAATTGACCAAAGGGATTGGCAACAACTGAGTAACTCCCCCTTTTGTTCTCTACCAGGTATGAAACTCCCCTTTCCAGATGGGACTCACCCCTTTTGAAATCATGTTCAGGATACCACCCCTCATTGTTCTTAACAAACAGGGAGAGGTCATCACTGAGTTCAAAGATCACCAACTGCTGGACCATCTCAAAGGTGTCCAATGGGCTCACAAACATGTTTGGCCTAAACTTCATGCTCTCTATAAAACAAGACCCACTCTGGAGCCTATAGCCCAGAAACTGGGTCCTAATAAGGAGATACTGCCAGGGGTCATTAGAGCCTGGTTGAAAAGGTCCCTATGTCATCATTCTGACCACACCTACTGCCTTAAACGTTGACAGAATTGCAGTGTGGATCCACCACATACACTCGAATCACAGATCCATGTGTAGTTGAGGATGCCCCAGACCAACAGAGACAAGAGAAATAGAAGGCTATCAAGCACCCTTCCAAACCTCTCAAGCTCAAGTTACAAAGATCCTGATGAGCCTCCTTGCTGTCTGTACTACAAAACCAACCCCCACCAGCCCCTTAATCTTACCAGGGCCATCATCAATACGGTCACAGGAAAGACTATCAATTCCACCTCTCAAGTTACACCCCCAGCTACCTGGCTCCTGGATCTCCATGTCTACCTCTGTGATCTGGTGGGTAAAGAATGGGACCCCCCTCTCTAGAACAATGTCAGAAGAGTACCTGCCAGCTTATGGTTGCAATACACATTTGATGCAATGGAAGACTAAACACCAAGCTTTTTATGTTTGCCCAGGACATTCCCAGAGCCGTGACCAAGGCAACAAATGTGGAGGCCCCGAGGCTTTCTCCTGTGCATCCTGGAGATGCAAATCCACTGGATGGATACACTAGCAGTCACCCCCTCCCCTAATAAGGACCCCATCACCATGACTAGGCTCGATACCCGGGGCTGTGGGGAGAAATACAATCCTCTTATTATTAGATTCACAGATGATGGCAGGAAGGCTGAATAGACTAACAGTAAGACTTGGGGAATGGGCTGGAGAGATGGCTCAGTGGCTAAGAACACTGACCTCTTTTCCAGAGGTCCTGAGTTCAATTCCCAGCAACCACATGGTAGCTCACAGCTATCTGTAATGGGATCTAATGCCCTCTTCTGGTGTGTCTGAAGAGAGCAGCAGAATACTCATATACATAAAATAAATAAATCTTAAAAAAAAAAGACTTGGGGACTGAAACTTTATCTTACTGGTAAAGATCCTAGAGTCCTATTCACCATGTTCAAACACTCCCAATTGCTCTCGGTCCTAATGTCCTGCTGGCTAACCCTCCACCTACACCACCTCTGTGGGCCACATTCATCTTCTCCTAAGAAGGTTCCAAGCCAAGCCACCAGGACAATGCAAAGACTGAATAATGATAGCCCTGACGCACTCTGGAATATGATGGTCCAGTCTTCTCAGGTTTCCAACGCCTCCAGAGTTAACAGAGTCAACTCTGAGTTAACTGAGTCATGCTGGCTGTGCTATGAGATAAGACCACCCTACTTTAAAGCGTAGCCATGATTGGAAACTTTACTGAAACTGAGAACCTCAATGCATACAGATGGCAATAAGATAAGGCTAGGCTGACCTTACGGGCCATAGAAGGCCTGGCCACCTGTATAGGGGCAGTCCCTGGGCCTACAGCCATCTTTGTAACAAGATAAATCCAGATAATGATAAATACCTATTACTACCCACCAAGGCCTGGTGGGCATGCACGTACTACAGGGCTTACCCCATGCATCCACAGGGCTATACTACATCAGGACAAAGAAGTTTGAATACTTGTCCAGTTGTTACCCAAGATCATCTATCACACAGATGACCAAGTTCTAGATTTCCTGGATGGAACCTTGGGTTTAGACCCCACGAGAGCCAAGCATGAACCAATTTAGGCTGAAACTCTGGTGGTTCTTGGGTGTGGCTGGCACAGGAACCGGGGTAGTTTCCTTAGTGTTGAGCAAAACCAGCAGTAGGACCGTCTAAGAGGCCATAGATACTGATATCCAAGGTTCTCTGGGCTCCCTGGCAGAGGTAGTACTCCAAAATAAGAGGGGACTGGACCTCCTGTTTATGCAACAAGAAAGGCTATGTGCAGCTCTTAAACAGAATGCTGTTTGTATGTTGACTACTCTAGAGTGGTCAAAGAGTCAATGGCCAAAGTTAAAGAAGGCCTGGCAGAGAGGGGAGGGAGGGAGGGAGGGAGAAAACAGGCACAAGGTTAGTTCAGTCATGGTTCAACAGCTCCCCTGATATCTATCCTGCTGGGCCCCCTGCTCATTTTACTTCTGCTCCTCACCTTTAGCCCCTGCATCCTAAACAAACGAGAGTCCAGATCATAAAAGAAAGACTTGGGGCTATTCAACTTCTGGTGATAAAAAGTCACTACCAGTCCCTCCATAACGAAGCCATTTGAACTTCAGGAAGGCCCATAATTGGGCCTTCTAGTTACCAGAGAAAGTGGGGAATGAGAGGCCAAACCTATTTCATCTTAGAACTAGCCTCCATCTGAAAAGAAAAACAAAATAGCCTCAGAACTTGGCCTGCAGTTGAACCCAAGCTGGACCCAAGTACCAGGAAGGACCCCACGGCTTGTCCTTAGCCAGGGTTACTCCCAAGCTACTTCCTAGTAACAGTTAATCAAAGGTTAGCCTGATTGTTTCAGATGTACTTTCAGATCGTTCATGATTATATACAGTCTTGCTTCAGAGCACCAAACTCTGCTTACAATAGTTAGATGCTTGCCAGGCTGGAACACCCCCCCCCCCCGCCCCACCCCCAAACACACACTTATTTCTGTTCCCTATAAAACCTAGTCCCAATGAAAGTTCAGTCCTGTGGGTCAGCGGTGAGTATACCCAAATAAATAAAGAGACCCTAATGTGACTGCATTGGAAACAGCTCCTTGGTGATCTTCTGGGGTCACAAAGGCCTTCTGGTACAGCAGTTGTTGAGGATTCATCTGGTGCTGTACATTCAAATGTTAAATTCTGAACTCCAAGATCCGGATGCCCCAACTTAAAGCTATTGGTTAATTTCTGGGAAGAATACAGGTAGGTGGGGTTTTAGCTACTGTCTGGGAGGTCACAGGGAGGGACCAGGAGGAGAAAGAAAAAAAAAAAGAAGAAGGGAGAGGAGGAGGGAGAAGGAGAAAGAAGACAGAGACAACAGGAGTTCTCCATTAGATGTGATGGACCAGGAGTGTGTGCCTAAGTGAAATGCCCCCTGACGACGACGGATCGATGGAACAGAAATAACCCAGGACTCAAACAGCAAGAACCTGGGGGCACCGCAGGGGAATTAACAGCCTAGTGTATAGAAAAATAGATTAGGGGTAATTAGCCCAGTAATTGTGATAAAGCTGATTTTAAAAATCCATAGGGCGGCTGAAGAGATGGCTCAGAGGGTAAGAGCACTGGCTGCTCTTCTAGAGGTCCTGAGTTCAATTCCCAGCACCCACATGGTGGCTCATAGCCATCTGTAATGGGATCCGATGTCCTCTTCTGGTGTGTCTGAAGACAGTGACAGTGTATTCATACATAAATAAATAAAAAATCCATAGGACTTTGCCTTGATTACTGAGAGACTGGCCAGGTCATATTAATAATTATTAAGTAACATTTTAAAACCACTTACAATGGTTATCAGGATTGGAAGTTAAAATGGTGTTACACCTTACATAAGAGATAATGAGGTTTAAAAGTTAGAGCTTAGAAGAGAGGAGCGCAGAGAGCCGAAGGATATTACATTGCTGATGAACAAGTAGGACAAGGGAGCAGTGGAGCTGATGTCACCCCTGCAGACATGAGAGTCACATGAATTAATAAGGGAAAGTATTCACAAAAGTGACTGGCAAACAGTAAATGCTAAAAAACAATTCCATGCTACTTCTGCACTATATTAGTGAAAATCAGTGGGGCTCAGTATAAACTGTGAACGTCAACAGCAGGAAGCATGCATGCTGGTCTTTATAAATAAATGATTTACTTGAAAAACATACTGCCAGGACTAAGGGTATGGCTGAGTTGAGAGAGTGCTTACTGAGCATGCTCTGTCCCCAGCAGAGTGTAAATCAGGCATGGTATTGCATGCCTGTCATCTCAGCAGGAGGCAGAAGGATCAAAAATTCAAGGTCATCTTTGGTTACATAGCAAGTTCAAAGCCAGTCTGGGTTACATGAGGCTCTCTCTCAAAAAAGAAAAGATAATATATATTGTCTCCTTTTGAAAGCAGCATACAGTCATGAAATAACACTATATTCCTCTTAAAAGGAAATATGACAGGGCTGGGGACATAGTGCAGTAGAAGAACGCATGTCTAGCATGTCCAAGGCCCTAGGATCAGTCCTCACTCCTGAAAACAAAAATGCATATATTAAAGAAAGGAAGAGTAAAAGAAAGGGAGGCCAGAAGTAGAAGATGCTCCTAGAACTGGAGATGGTCTGTTCAACCACAGGGTCAGTAAGCTCGGCTTTCGGCATGGGGAAACAGCTCAGAAAATAAAGCATGTCCCTCCAAGTGTGAGGACCAGAGTTCAGATCCCCCAAACCCATGAAAGAGCCAGACAAGTGTGATGACCACTTGGAATTTTAGCACTTGTGAAGCAGACAGGACCCCAAAACAAGCCGGAGTAGTGAGAAGGGGTGAGCTCTGAGTTCAGTGAGAGGCTCTGCTTCAATAAAGAAAGCGGCATGCAATCAAGGAAGACAACAATATCACCTCCAAATGCAGGCAGCACACACGTGTTTGCATGTGCATCCACATTCACGTGAACATGAGCACATATATGCACACCACACACAAAGACACAACATTCTCCCCCTGTGCTTTTGCTCTCAACATTCATAAAAAAGAGTAGAGTAACAACTGCTTCAAGGCCCTTTTACGCCAGTACTCAGGAGGCTGAGACAGGAAGATTATGGATTCAAAGCTAGCCTAGGTTACATAGCAGATTGTGTGTGTGTGTGTGTGTGTGTGTGTGTGTGTGTGTAGTGGGAGGGGTGGGGAGGGATGGAAAGAGAGAGAATTATATGAATTAAACTTCAGTGGTGGTTGTCCCTCAGTTAAAGGATGAAGGGGTGGGGTGGTAAAGAGCTTAGTCTTGCCTTCTTTAAAAAGAGTGAAGACTCCTTGCTTATCCGAGTTGAGATTGAGGGGTAAGTGCGAGCAGTCTGTGAATGCGATGGCCTCCTTGGTCTCTGTATTTACATGATACATTGCAATGGGTACCTCGATAATCTGGCCGATTTCCACATCAGCTTGAAATGGTAACAGTTCCATTTTGTTCAGCTTCATGACATATACCTTGAGGAAAAGCAATTAACCTTTAGAAAAGTCTTAGAAAGGACATTAAGACACACGCATAATCACGTGCTGTGTGTCTATACATATGTAATATACACATGCATAAGTATGAACATTTTGGTGTGGGGCACATGCCTGAGTTCAGCCCTTAGAAAGTGGAGCCAATACCATAGAGTCAAATTCATCCTCGGCTACACAGTGAGATCCTGTCTCAACAACACACGTATATGCTCTCCATATACTGTTATTTACATGTTTTATTTTAGTTCCCCTAGTCTCTCTTTTCTTTTTGTTGGGGTGATAGCAATGTTATAAGTTGAATGCAGATCGTTGTGCATGCTAGGAAAGCTCACTATGGCCAAGCTAGCCTTCAGTTACACACACACACACACACACACACACACACACACACATGCATATACATGTATATACATACACACACATATTATGTAACAATTTTTGGGGGGTGGGGGTTGAGACAGGGCTTCTCTGTGTAGCCCTGGCTGTCTTGGAACTCACTCTGTAGACCAGGCTGGCCTTGAACTCAAAGATCCATCTGCTTTTGCCTCCTGAGTGCTAGGGTTAAAGGTGTGCACCACCATAGCCTGGTTTGTCTTAGGGTTTCTATTGCTATGATGAAACATCATGACTAAAGACAACTTAGGGAGAAAGGGTTTATTTGGCTTAAACTTTCAAGTAACTGTTCATTGTATAGAGAAGTCAGGGCAGGAACTCAAACAGGACAAAAACATGTAGGCAGGATCTGAAGCAGAGGCTATGGAGGAAAACAGCTTACCAGTTTATCTTCATGTATTGATTGTTCAGCCTGCTTTCTTATAGCCCCCCGGACCACCAGCCCTGGGACAGCACCACCCACAATGGACTGGGGCCTCCCACATCAGTCATTAATTAAGAAATTCCCTATTGACCAATTTTTTTTTTCAATTGAGTTTCCCTCTTCTCAAATGACCCTAGCTTGTGTCAAGATGACAAATTAAAACCTAACCAGGCCAATACAGAGTCAGTCCTTCACATACATCCACAAATTCAACTGATTAAAAATACTTGAGGATGGGCTCATCTGTACTGAACATGTATACTTTTTTATTTGCTTGGTTTGAGGTAGGGTTTATGTAGCCCAGGCTGGCCTTGAATTAACTATGTGACTGAAAATAGCTTTGATGCTCCTGCCTCTGTCTCCTGAGTACTGGGATCACAGGTCCACTGCCCCAGATGCACTTCTCCCTTGTCAGGATCCCCGGAACAGTGGAGCAGAGCTGGACACAATGGCACTGGCCTGGAATTTCAGCACTCAAGAGGTGGATGCAACAGAGCTGTCATGAGTTTGAGGCTAACCTGGGCTACAAAATGAGGGCCTGCCGAAACAAAAAACAAACCCAAGAATAAAAACACAACACAGCAGAACACCTCATTGACCTCGGCACTAGAGGTAAGTGGTCTAGAAGCGACTTAAGGTGTGAATTACACTCAATGTTTCTTTCCCAAAGCAGCCTGTCTCCTTTCCCTCTCGTTTCCTGTATTTCCTAAGTACTTCCACACCATCTCTGGAGATTTAGATCTTTTACTCCCACTATCCAAATGATCATCAAATCTTTAATCCTACAATTCTAGTATAAGGACTAAGGCAGGAGAATGGCCAAGAGTTTGAGGTCAGTCTGGGCAACATACTGAGTTTGAGGTAAGCCTGGTCTATTGAGTGAGACCCTATCTCAAGTCATCCCTCTCCTAAAATAAGACCCTCTCATCTTGACCACTTCTTTTTGTTGCTGTTGTTGTTTTGTTTGTTTGTTTGATTGGTTGGTTGGTTGGTTTTTCGACACAGGGTATCTCTGTAGCCCTGGCTGTTCTGGAACTTTCTCTGTAGACCAGACTAGCCTCAAACTCAGAGATCTGCTTGCCTCTGTCTCTCAGCGCTGGGATTGAAGGTGTTTGCCACTACTGCTCAGCTTTGTTGTTGTTTTAAGACAGGGTCTCATTATATAGTTCTAGTTAGCCTAGAATTTACTATGCAATGCAGGCTGGCCTTAAGCTAGCAGAAATCCACGTAAATGCTGGAGTTAAAGGTGTTCATCACCACACCCAGGCAATTTGTTCATCTGTTTTCAGGTCTCAATATCATTTCAGTAATTTAGGCTTAATTGCTAGGTTGTATAAGAAAGCAGGTTGTGCAAGCCATGGGAAGCAAGCCAGTAAGTCATGTTCCTCCAAGGCCTGTGCTTCAGTCCCTGCCTTTCGTTCCTACTCTGAATTCTGTAAGCTGAAATAAACCCCCAGTTGATTTGGTCATGGTGTTTACCACACCAGTGGAAACTTAAGGGGGACAAGACTTGACCGGTGTCTTAGCCTTCACTTCATCATTGTCCACTAGCCTACAGCAGCAGCTAGCTTTTGCTCTTTAAAATAACTATCATTACCATTACTGAGTACAAAAGTACTTAGGTGTGGTGGTTTGAATAGGATTGGCTCTCAAGGACTCATGTGTTTTAATGCTTGACCTACAGGGAGTGGCTACTAGGAGGTGTAGCCTTGTGGAAGGAAGTGTGTCACTATGGGGACAGGCTTTGAGGTCTCCGATGCTCAAGCTATGCCCACTGTGGCACACAGTCTCTCCTTGCTGCTCGCAGATCAAACTGTAGAGCTCTCAGTCCTTATCCAGCACCATGTGTTTATGTGCCTTCATGTTTCCCGCCATGACACTAATGGACTAAACCTCTGAAACTGTAAGCCAGCCCCAAGTAAATGTTTTCCTTTATAAGAGAAGCTGTGGCCGGGCGGTGGTGGCGCACGCCTTTAATCCCAGCTCTTGGGAGGCAGAGGCAGGTGGATTTCTGAGTTCCAGGCCAGCCTGGTCTACAGAGTGAGTTCCAGGACAGCCAGGGCTACACAGAGAAACCCTGTCTTGAAAAACAAAAACAAAACAAAAAACAAACAACAAAAAGTATTCTAGCTACCGTAGTGAGCAGTTCAAACGTTTAAAAAAAAAAAAAAAAAAAAAAGAGCAGCTGTGGTCATGGTGTCTCTTTACAGCAATAAAACCCTAACTAAGATATGAAGTGTCTTTCTAAGCACAAGCCTTACCACACTAATAACCTGTTTAAAAAAAAAACAACCCTTATATTGATTCCCCCTTTTTCTATACCAGGAGCTACAAAGTGCTATCTGTAAAGCAGAGAGAAATGTTGCTATGAGTTTTCTGAACTACCTAACCCTGCAGTTGTGTCTTGAAAGCAGCATTGGGAATATGTGAATGAACAGGACTACTGTTAAAACTCAAATATCTGCCCACAGAGGCAATGTCCTGGCGTGGTCCTCCAGCCTTCATTGCCTGTATCCTCCAACAAACGTAGTCACTAGTTAGTCCCACCCACAAGGATTGTCTCTTATCCGCCAAGAGTAGTTTTTCAATTTCATTAATTTTATTGATTTATTTTTGAAACAGAGTCTCTCTATTATGTAGCTCTGGCTGTTATAGAACTTGCTATGTAGACCAGGCTGGCCTCAAACTCACTGAGAGAGTTCAGGAATTAAAGGTGTGTACTACATTGCCCAGCTTGGTCATTATCGTCATCATCATCACTGCTACTGCTGCTACTATGTGTGCTTTTGATCGGTGTGTATGCACAAATGCTGTGAACACATGTCATAGTGTGTACATGGAAGTGAGAAGAGAATCTCTGTAGAGTTCTCTCCTTGACTGTGGGTTCAGGGCTTGCGTGGCAAGGGCTTTCAAACCTGCTGAGTCATCTCATTGGCCCATCAATTATATTACATAATCTAAGTAGCAGTGAACACATGCTTTAAAATACATCTTCCATCTTCCTAAGATATTGTATAAGTTCTCATATTAATAAATCTTCCTACTTAGAGTTTAGTTTCCCGTAGGGCGTCCTGTGATACTCAGCACGTATTCGGTACCTACAGGCCCAGCATGATGACAAAATGCCAAGTGACATAGGGAAAAGCAGCATTTACCTTACACTGGAGAAAAATAGAAAATGACCATTTAATTAAAGTTCAGGTCTTGTTTTTTGTTTGAGACAGGGTCTCATATGACCCAGCCTGAGGCCGACCAAATTCTGACTCTGCTTTCAGCTCCCAGTTGCTGAGATGACAGGCATGTACCAGCAAGCCTGGCAAGTATTTCATCTTTTACAGGTAGATTAACTAGCCAAACAATGAGGCTAGAAATAAGGTTAGCATGAAAGCCACTGGTGAATCTGTGTACAAGGGGCCAGAGAAGTGGCTCAGCACACAAGAGCACTTGTCACACAAATCTGATGACTTGTCTGCTCCCTGGTACTCAAGCATGATGGCTAATCTTGACTGTCAACCTGATACACCTGGGAAGACGGAACCTCTGAATTGTGCCATGGGCATGTCCGTGGGACATTTTCTTGGTCAGTGATTGGTGTGTGTGGGCTCAGCCCACCGTGGGCATTACAATCCCTATCAGTGAGTCTGGGGTGTTTAAGAAAGGCCGCAGAGCAGCCGGGCGGTGGTGGCGCATGCCTTTAATCCCAGCACTTGGGAGGCAGAGGCAGGTGGATTTCTGAGTTCGAGGTCAGCCTGGTCTACAGAGTGAGTTCCAGGACAGCCAGGGCTATACAGAGAAACCCTGTCTCAAAAAACCAAAAAAAAAAAAAAAAAAAAAAAAAAAAAAAAAAAAAGAAAAGAAAAGAAAGGCTGCAGAGCACTAAGGCACTAAGTAGCATTCAAACATGGTCTCTGGAGCTTCTGCCCTGAAATCCCTAGGTGATGGACTGTGACCTAGAAATGTAAGTCAAATTAACCTTTCCTCCCCAGGAAGGGGAGGTCACATTTTTGGTTGTGGTATTTATCACAGCAACAGAAAGTAAACTAGGACACCAGCTGAAGGTGGAGGAGAAAACTGACTTCACAGAGCTGTCCTCTGACTTCCACATGTGCACCACTGCACGTGTGCCTGTACTCAGCACCACACACACAAGAATGATCTGAACAGATTATGGAGCCAGTGAGACAGTTCCATGGGTAATGACACTTGCCCTACAACATAAACCTGGTGACCTGAATCCAATTTCTGAACCCCTGTTCCAGGAATAGAAGGAGAGAACTGACCCCACAAAGTAGTCTTCTGACGTCCACACGCCCTGCTGTGGCATAGACACCCCTCTCTACACGCACCTCATGTGCAGAGACAGTAATAAATAGTAAAAGACTATGTGTATAAGAATGATTTTTTATCCACACGGGAATGTTGTAAATTGGTAAAGAACTTGTCTCACAAATATGGATAGCTGAATTTGGGTCCCCCAAACCCGCACAAAAGCCAGGCACAGTGCTGGGGATGGAAACCAGGACCTTGCACAGGTAAGTGATCTCTGGCACTGAGTTACATCCCCAGAATGACCACCTCATTTTACACATGAGAAAGTAGACACAGATGTCAAATACATGGCTCTTAAGTCAAGTAGTGGTCGCTGGGCTGTGGTAGCACACGCCTTTAATCCCAGCACTTGGGAGGCAGAGGCAGGCGGATTTCTGAGTTCAAGGTCAGCCTGGTCTACAGAGTGAGTTCCAGGACAGCCAGAACTACACAGAGAAACCCTGTCTCGAAAAACAAAACAAAACAAAACAAAACAAACAAACAAACAAGTCAAGTAGTGGTCAACCCATATTCAGATGTACTTAAGGAATATGTACTTCCGGTTGAATTTTATAACACTTTAATTTAATTTAGTTCTATTGATTGAGACAGGATTTCATGTAGTTGAAGATGATGCTGAACTTCTGATTCTCCTGTCTCCATCTCCTAAGTGCTGGATCACAAGCATGGCCTCCATGCCCAGTTTTATGGGTGCTAAGGACTGGACCCCGGGCTTTGTGCACAGCAGGCAGGCACACTTCCAAATGACCCACATCCTCAGTTCTGGAGTAAAATTTTGAAATAGTCAAGATGTAGTTTCAAACATGTTCCTGTAGAAGAGATGGCTTGACAGTTAAGAGTTCTTGCTGCTCTTGCAGAGGACCCAGGTTCAATTCCCAGAACCCACATGGCAGCTCACTACTGTCTGTAACTCCAGATCTATGGGCTCCAATGCTCTCTTATGGCTTCCATGGATAATAGACACAAAAGTGGCGCACGGACATATATGGAGACAAGACACTCAATACACATAATTTAAAGAGACATGTACCTTAATATCTCCAGATCGAAAGGGGTTTTGTACATCTCGTGCCAAAATGGTGCTGTTCCCTCTCACCTGACCTGCGGTTACCACGCCTTTGGTGGTAACCATGGCCACCGTTTCATTAGAAGAGCTCCAGGTGAAGTTGCCACTACCGCCCTCTACCTGTGAAAAGCCACAGCCTAGGATGAACTCTTCCAGAAGAAAAGCAGAATTTAAGTAAAACAGAAAACGTAACTGCTGAAGTCGAGTTTAGAAAAATAATAAAACTGTGTGATGAACTATCTCTGCACACGCTGAGAGCCGTGAATCTGAGGGAAGTAGAGGAGTGGGCAAGAGGAGCAGTAAAGGACAGCTAAGTAGCTGTTGCCCACAGAGGGTCATGGCCGTCGGGGAAGATGACAAAGTGACATAAAACTCACAAGGAGACAACAGATGGCAAAGATGGGAAGAACACTGAGTCTCAGATTTGGTGGCCAGCAAACACTGAGCTGCACTGCTAAGTCGGTAAAGAGGTAAAAGTTAACAATAAATCTGAGCCTGGGATGTAGCTTTTCGGGTAGAGTGAAGTCCTGGTTTCGATCCCCAAGCACTGTCTAAACTGGCTTGGCACTGCAACGCTGTAACAACTCCCCCACCCCACACCCACTCAGGAAGTGCAGGCAGTAAAGTCAGAGGCTACAGAGTAAGTTTAAGGCCAGCCTGGGCTACATGTCCAAACTTTTCAATAAAGCATGATTAGAGAAACTAATTAACTATTAGAGGAGCTGATTTATTTTTGTGTGAACTCGCTATTAGAGGATGCCATACCTGAACTGTGAAACGATTTGATATTCCCAGAGGATAATGGGGAAACGCCAGAAAGCTGGGTTTAAGCTGAATGGGAAAGTAAATCTTCACCTCTTGTTGGTGACTGATTTGATAGGTTTTTGGCTGGGAACTGTTGCTCTGCAGGGACAAGAAAAGGCAGATCAAGATAGATTTCCTAAGACAATTTCATTGATACTGAAAACATGAGCAAAGTGGTATGTTTGTGAAGTATTCAACCATCTTCTTCCTCTAAGAGAAAAAGAACTCGGTGTAGTGGCAGCTATAGCTAATGCAGGAGGGGCAGGAGTTCAAGGGCAGCTGAGGTTAGCTGCCGGTCTTTAAAAGAAAAAAAGAAAGGCCAGGAAAAAATAGAAACAGAGTTGTTCTAGTTTACTCTCTATTGCTGTGATAAACACCAGGACCAAAGACAACAGGGAGAAGAAAGGGTTTATTTCAGAATACAGCTCACAGTCTGTCTCGAAGGGCGGTCAGGGGAGGAGCTCAAAGCAGGAACTTGGAGGCTCCCGAAGCTGACACTGCTTACTGGCTTGCTCTCCAGGGCTTGCTCAGCTTGCTTTCTTTTGCAACCCAGAGCTACCTGCCCAAGGACAGCACCACCTATAGACTTATTAATCAGTCAAATGTGGGTTATGCACATATAAATACTAAATAAAAAAAAACTGTAACAAAGATTCAGTTGTTCTTGCCTCCGTTTGTCAGCACTGGTGGCCACAGACAAGTCTAACTCTAGTATTCCAGTTACACCCTACACAGAAGCCCCACTTCTCATTCGGAAGTCATCAAAAGGAAAAAAATCAGCAAAGAGGCTGCCATCCATTTCCAGCAATGAAAACCAAACAAGTTAAGCTCAAGATAGAAAGTGGGAATGTGGGCCCTGGGCTGTGAGCTTGAACTCAGGCAGGAGGATTTTGAGTTCAAGGTGTCTCGGATGCACTTAAAGACTCTGGGTTAGAAAAACAACCAAAAAAAAAAAAAAAAAAAAAGCCGGAAATAAGATAAAAGTTCAATGTCAGGGGCAGGACTAAATGAATCAGCATGTGTTAACCATTTGGAATTTTGGAATAAAAGATCTCTTCTGTGGGTCTGGAGGGCTGGCTGGCTCAGTGGTTAGAAGTGTGTACTGCTCTTGCAGAGGACCTACCAGCTTGTAGCTCTAGCTCTAGGGCATCCAGTGTTCTCTTCTGGCTTCAGAGGTCACCTGCATGCAGGCACACTCCACAACAATTTTAAAAATAATCTTTTTAAGTTTCTTTTGTGTACCCGGTGACACAGAGAAATATACATATGAAACAGTTTCTTAAAGGAACCGAATGTTCTAAGTAGTGGGAGGACAGTCTGTGGAGGCACACAGTTCCAAGTGTGGTGTGAGAGAGAGGAAGACAGCATGTCACAGCTGCTTTAGATCAAGGCAGCCTGTCCTGCTGGGCTCCGAGGAAACAGGCAGTTTTAAGACTCCTACCTCCTGACGGCTGGAAGTCAGGGTTGCATTTATCACCACAACTCCGTCTTTCAGGGTTTTTACCACATGGTAAGATCCGTTTGAAGTACTCAGCTGCTCTTCAAAGTATTCCTTGGAAAACTGGAATGTGATCTTGAGATTCTGAAATCAGTCCAACAGCAATATAAAGTGGAAGATGTGTTTTTCCCCCTAAATCCATTTTAATTCCAAACCATAGATAAGACTGTAGCTATGCATTTAAGGGATGAAGGCATAAGAACTGGGTTTGCGGTGTATGCTGGAGAGAAGGCTCAGTAATGAAGAGCACATGTTGCTCTTGTAGAAGACCCAATTCAGTTCTCAGCAGCCACAGGGTGGTTCAGTCTAGCTCCAGATGACCCAACACCTCAAGTCTCTGAGGGTACCCACACTCACATACACATAATTTTAAAAAAAAAAAACCAGGAGTCAGGCAGTGGTGGCGCACATCTTTAGTCCTAGCATTTGGGAAGCAGAAGTAGGCAGATCTCTATGAGTTTGAGGCCAATCTGGTCTATGGAGTACATTTCAGGACAGACAGGGCTACAGAGAAATTTTGCCTCAAAAAAACAAAAAGCAATCAAACAAACAGGAACCAGGAGAGATGGCTCAGTCCTCCGCTCTTCTGGACGATCAGAGGATCCCATGCTCTCTTCTGCCTCTGTTGAGTATCAGACATACATATATAGTGGAAAACCACTTATACACATAAAATTTTTTTAAAAAATAATTTTAAGCCAGGAGGTGGTGGCACACACCTTTAATCCCAGCACTTGGGAGGCAGAGGCAGGCAGATCTCTGAGTTCAAAGCCAGCCTGGTCTACAGAGTGAGTTCCAGGATAGCCAAGGCTACACAGAGAAACCCTGTCTAGCAAAACAAAAAACAGAAACAAATAAAAAACACCAAAACCCAACCAAAATTGTTTTTTAATCTTTTAAACTAACTAGTTAATTTAAAGGAAAAAAACTAAAACTTTTCCCTTATGGAAACTGTAAGTTGGAAGAGATGGGATTTTAAAATGGTATTCCTTTTAGGAAAGTTTCATCCATGTCAGGGACAAAAACAGTTGGAACTTATAAATTTAGGACAGCCAATGCCATCCATTAGGAACTATAGTTTCTAATTCTAAACCCTGGCTGTCCTGGGCAGGAGCACATTTTCCACCTGATGTCCACATGTCACTCTCATGACCACAGAACTGTGGAGAGCAAGCATCTCCTTCCTGTAATTCTGATCATACTATGACTTCCAGTTTTGTGTTTTCCAAGGATAGGACTAATTAGTGGTGATAATAATTGAAACTAATAACTCATATTTACAAATGCAAAGATTGGGAGCAAAGGCAAAAAGAAAGCTTTCTGCCATATAGACAGACCGTCCACTCCGGATCTGTCCACAATGGACGGAAGATAGAGAGGGCAGCAGTGTGGCTCAGATGGGAGAGTGCTTACCTGGCATGCTTGAAGCCCTGGATTGGATCCCTGGAAACACATAAAACTGGACCTGGAGCATACACACCTGTAATCCTAGTACTTGCTCAAGTGAAGGCAGGAAGATCAGGAGTTCAAAGCCATTGTCTGCTACGTAGCTAGTTCAAAGTCCAGCATGGGCTACCTGAGATCCTGCCTTAAACAGCGAAAGAACACAGAACAAAACCATGGAAAAAAGGAGCAACTCACATCAGAAATGTAGACCCTTGTGCTGCTCTTGTCAAACACTTCCACTGTGATGACGTATACCTGCCCCACCTCTAGACTCCACCGGCCTCCGGGATGGATGGTGAAACCTGCAAGAATCGAGAGTGGCCTGCATCCTCCTGCTGTGAGCCAGCAACATCAAACTTAAAAAGCTGCTTGGCTGCTGAGAACTGGATTGGGTCTTCTACAAGAGCAACAAGTACTCACAGTCTTGGAGCCACCTCTCCAGCACACACCTGTTTTTATGCCTTCATCCCTTAAATGCATAGCTACAGTTGGTGGTTGGAGCCAGCTCTCAGAACAGATCTCAGAACAGAGAGAAGTAATCTCTCCCCCAAGCTGTGTGATTATTTAGGATTCCAAAATGCTTGGTTATATTAAGTGTAATAAACACTGGCATATAAGTAATCAAAAACAAAGTACGTTACACTTGTTGCTTTGTACTGCCTAAGGACATTAACTTTTTCTCTGGAATAATGTCTCTTTTTCTAACTCAAAAAGCTTCATTATATAAATTATGTTATTGTTTCATAACCTTGGTTTTGTTTTTAGGTTTTGAGGTGAGGGCTCACTGACCTTGCCTGTTTTTCTGTTTAACGTGTTGTTAAACATTTATTCTTTCACGCCAGATGTGGTTGTCCGAGTAACAACGGCCTCCAGAGGCACATATATTTGAAAGTCTGGTCATTAAGGAGTGGTGCTACTTGACAGGGTAGGAGGTGCGGCCTTGGCGGAAGAAGTGTGTCTCTGGGGGTGGACTTTAAGGTTTCAAATGCTCACTCCAGGCCCAGCCTCACATACTCCCCTCCACTCTCTCTTTCTCTCCCTCTCTCTCTCTCTCATCCTGCTATCTGCAGATCTGAATGTAGAACTCTCAGTTCCTTCCTCTATGCCGTGTCTTTCTGTTTGTGCTGCTATGCTTCCTGCCATGATGATAATGGACTAAACCTCTGAACTGTAAGCCAAAACCCAATTAGCTTGTGTTTTGTTATAAGAGTTGCCAAGATCATGGTGTCTTTTCACAGCAATAAAGCACTGAGAGGACATTCTGAATGTCAGCACTCAGGAGGCAGAGGCAAGTGGATCTCTGTGAGTTCAAGGCCAGTCTGGTCTACACAGCATTTCTATACCAGCCAGGAATGCACAGTGAAAGCCTGTCTCCAAACAATGACAGCAACAACCCCGACTACTCTTTCAGTGTTACATAAACGTACAATGTTCTTTTATTGTAGTCCCCCATCATCTTCTCTATGTACCTTCTCTTCCCTCCCAAAGCTTTTTCTCCAACAAGTCTTTAAGAATGTTGACTTCCCTTACAAAGGACCTGAGCTGAAATCCCAGACCCACACTGGCAGCCTATATTCACCTCTGTCTAGCTCCAGGGAATCTGACACCCTATTATGGTATCCAAGGGCACCACAGGCATGTGCATAGTGCACACACAGACAAACTTAAAACACACACACACATACACAATTATGGTGGCTTGCAGGGCTACTTACTCATCTGAGCAAGGGCAGCTTACAGGCACTACAGCACCAAGGGACGTGACCAGAACCATGAGGCAGCTATGGCCTCTCAGGGAGGGATTGGCTCTCATGAGCACCTCCCCCTCCCCTAATGGAATATTAGTAAAGCCAGGCTTTTGTTGGGAGGAGGTTATGGGTAGAAGAGTAGTGGGTCTAGAATCTATAATGTGGTCCAGGCTGGCCTCAAATTGGCAATTCTCCTGCCTCAGTCTTCCAAATGCTGGGATTATAGGTGTGTGCCACCACGCTCAGCACCACAATGTTTTTAAGATATTTTGCTTGTTGTTGTTGTTGTTTTCCTGTATTTTGGGGTTTTTTTTTGGGGGGGGGTGTTCTCTGTGTGGCCCTGGCTGTACTGGAAATTGCTCTGTAACTTAGGGTGGCCCCCAACTCCGAGATCTGCCTGCCTTTGCCTCCCAAATGCTAGGACTAAAGGTCCAGGGAGCCCCCTGGTTATATTTCACTCAGGTCACATCATGTCTCAGTTACTTTCCTACTGTGATAAACATAGTGAGGTGGTTTGAATGAGATGCCCTCTAGTAAGTTTCAGGCATTTCTTCCCCCCTCCACCTCCCCCCTGCCCCAGTTAGTAGCTGTTTGGGAAGGACTAAGGAGAGATGGTCTGAAGGCAAGCTTAAGGTTCCAGGAGCCTCCTACCCTCCCCAGTGTGCTCTCTGTTTCATTTGTGGATACAGATGTGAATGCCAGCTGCTACAACCCCTGTCATGATAATGATGGATCTCTCTCCCTCTAGAAATGTAAGCCCAAATAAACCCTCCATCTTAGTCATGATGTCTTATCACAGTAATAGAGAAGTGACACACCAAAGTGGAGCCTGGCCATGCAGGCCTTTTGACCCAGCATTCAGGAGACAAGGCAGGCCGATCTCTGTACATTCGAGGCCAGCCTTGTCCACAGAGTTCCAGAACAGCCACGATTACAAAGAGAAACCCTGTCTCAAAAAACAAAACAAAATAAAACACAAAAGAAAGAGAAAAAGAGAGAGAGAGGGAGGAAGGAAGGAAGGGAAAAACCACATTAAAGTCAGGTTGAATTCAACGTCTGGAAATGAATGCTGAGACTTTGGCAGCCCTTTTCTGTTTAATGCATTCATTTTAGAGAATTCATTTATGTCTAATACAGTCATTTAAATATTCAACTTTCTGAAAGCCATTATCTAGTTACCTAAAAATCCAGGCTCTACGACATATATGGTAGAGTTTGGGAGTCCAGACACAGAGCGCATATGAACATCTTTATTTTTGCTTAAGGAAATTATCTGAGCCAGTATTAGGTACAGAAAGATGAGCCTCTAAAGAAAAACATAATAATAAATGTATACACAAACCCACACATCAAAATGCCTGTTTTTTTCATTTTCTTTGGAAAGGCAAAACTTAAATATGAACCCTTCTAAGAAAAGCTGGAGGCAGGCCCCAAAAGATGGCTCAGTCAGTATGGTTCCCACCAAGCCTGAAGACCCAAGTTTGATCTCCAGGACCCACATGGTAGGAAGAGAAAGCTGACGTCCACAAGTTGTCATCTGAACTCCATACACACATACACACATAAATGAATGTAATAAAAAGGAGGTGGGGGTGCTCAGCCTCTCAGAGCACTGGGTGCTCTTCCAGAGGACCTGGGTTCAGTTCCCAGCACCCACACGGTTCACACCCTCTGTAACTCCAGTCCCAGGGGCCCTGACACTCTCTTCTGGCTTTTTCAGGCACTGGACACATACATGATGCAAAGACACCCATGCAGTCAAAATACCCAGATACACAGAATTTCAAATTTGAGGAAAAAGAAATGGAAAGAAGATCATGTTCTGTGGTTTTAAATTTCATTTAGCTACAGAACTGTTTTCTTTTTTAAAAAATCAATATGGGATGCAAGAAAATATTGTTTTCTGCCTGAATCTAAATCTAGTTGACATTCCTACTGAGTCAGGAAGAAGACAGAGACATTTGCCTGAAAATAGAATGTGTGGTAGGGTTGGAAAGCTGGGCAACACTTGCCAGACAGCAGCAGGCCCAGCACAGCATGGCTTCACAATCACTGTTATGCTGCAGCAAGCCTTTAGTACCAGCTGTTCTCTAGAGATGGCTCCGTAGTTCAGAGCATTTACTGTTCTTGTCAGGGAAACAGGTTTGATACCCAGTTCCCACAGTGACTTAAAACCATCTGTAACTCCAGTACTAGCAAATCCAATGGCCTTTTGTGGACTCCTCAGGCAACAGGCAGACAACTTGATAGACATACACACATACACACGTAGACAAAACATTCATATATATAATAAAATAAATACATATTTTTTTAAAAAAATACTTCTAGCTCACTTAGATATGCCAATAGTTAAATACAATTGCTTTCTGTAAGAAACACAGGTTTGTCCCAATATCAAAAGTATGATTTCTCTCAAAGATAAATGACTCCTAAAATCTCTGTTGGTAAAGAGCATTCCCAGCATGCACTCTGCCTGGTTCCATGTCCAGCTCTTGAAAGGCACAAGTGTGCTGGGCGGTGGTGGTGCACGCCTTTAGTCCCAGCACTTGTGAGGCAGAGGCAGGCGGATTTCTGAGTTCGAGGCTAGCCTGGTCTACAGAGTGAGTTCCAGGACAGCCAGGGCCATACAGAGAAACCTGTCTCAAAAACCAAAACCAAAACCAAAAACAAAAACAAACAAACAAAAAAACCCAAACAAACCAACCACAAAGACATGGGAGCCAGTTGTTCAAGGTCTGGTCTGCAGAGCAAGTTTGAGGGAAACTTAGGATATAGGAGGCCCAGTCAAAAAGAAATTAACTAATAAATAATAGAATATATAAAAACAAATAAAATGATAAGTAAAAGTTAAAAAGGACTAATGAAACTCAGGTATAAACTTCTTATAGAGACCTTGTGTTCAGTTCTCAGCACTGAGGAGAAAAAACAGCCTTTTCGGTATATTTAAGTAGGCCTAGTCAAACAGGCTTAATTCTAGCATTCAGGAAGTCGATGCAGGCGTATCTTAAGCTCTTGGGTAGCCTGGCAGTAAGTTCTAGGCCAACCTGGGCTACATAGCAAGACACTGTTTCAAAACAAACAAAAAGAAAATAAAAAAGAAAATTTCTCATGTCTTCAAATGATATACAAATATGTATATTATATATTATATTATATTATATCATATATATGCATATGTGCATATGTGACTGGCATACTAATTGGTAATTGCTTTTACCTGTTTAAATCTAATGATTGTTTAGACAACTGCCCAGACTAGGCTAGTTCTGATACGCAATTGAATATAGTGGTAAAATATAAGCAGTGGAATGAAATTCAGAAACATAACATTCCCTTCATTTTACGGGTGAAGAAACATCAAAATGGCTTCTACACAAAGCCACTCCTGCTGCCAGAATAGCATGCTCTGACTCACACTCCCCTGGCCGCCTCCATTTCACTTTCTATCAGCAAACTCTGCTCTGATCCCTTACAGCTCCAACTTCCTCCTCTTTAACGTACAGTCATTTGCAAGTTTCTATTAAATTCTCTTGGGAGTCAGATCAACTGTTAGGCGGCTTGCCCAGCAAGATGAAACCCTGAGATCCACTCCCAGCACCACACAAACCACAGGTGTGGTACAGGGCTGCAACCGCAGCACCTGGGAGGTAGAGGTGGAGGATCCAACGCTCAAGGATATCATCTGCTAAAACCATGAGTTTGAGGTCAGCCTGGGCTACATGAGACCTGTCTCAAAAAATAGTTGTTTTTTTGTTGTCTTTGTTGTCTTCCTCTAATTTCTACCTGCTTTTCTTTCTTTCTTTTCAAAACTGAGCTATTTTTACTGACAATGTTACCCAGACTTCCTACTACTAAAGTCTTTTAGTTTTCTTTAATTTTAAAATTATTTTTATTTTATGTTACATGAATGCCTGCATACTATGGTATGTTGCCTTAGTTAGGGTTTCCATTGCTGTGAAGGGACACCATGACCAAATCTTATAAGGACAACATTTAATTGGAGCTGGCTTACTGATTCCGTGGTTCAGTCCATTATCATCATGGCTGGAAGCACTGCAGTGTCCAGGCAGGCATGGCACAGGAAGAGCTAAGACTTCTACATCTTGTCCCAAAGGCAAACAGGAGAAGACTGTCTCATGGACAGCTAGGAGGGTCTCAAAGCCCACCTCCACAGTGACATACTTCCTAAAACAAGTGGTACCTCCTAATAGTGCCACTTCCTAGGCCGAGCATATTAAAACCACCACATACACCTTTGCATCACATGCGAGCACAGTGCCTGAGGAGGCCAGGTGAGATTGTCAGATCCCCTGAAATTGAAATTACAGCTACCATGTGGACATGGACACCAAACCCCTGACCTCCAGTGCTCTTAACCACTGAGCCATCTCTCTAGCTCTGGGTTTTGTTTTGTTTTGTTTGTGACAGTCTATATAGCAGCCCAGGCTGACTGAACAAGCAGCAGTCTTCCTGCGTTGGTTTCTATGGTGCCAGGATTACAGATTTTTGGCACCACATTAGTCTTTAAGGCTTTTTTAGATTGGTTAGGATGGCATACAAAAAAATTACCATAGAATTCTGCTGGGGAATCAGGGACCCACCTAACACACAGATGGTGCCCAGTAAACAAACATTCAGTGATTAGTTTCTTCTGTAAGTATGACATCCTAGACACTTTAAAATGACCAAAAGCTAGGTGTGGTAGCAAATGAATGTAAGACTAATATTAAAAAGGATGAGGCAGGAGAATTGCTTTCAGTATAATGGCAGCCCTATCTTCATAACAAGAGGGGCTACATAGTGAAACCATTTCTCAAGAAAAAATAGTGTGTGTGTGTGTGCATGAGAGACAGACAGACAGACAGACAGATTGAATGTGTGTGCAGGTACCCTCAGAGGCTAGAAGAGAACAGATCCCCTGGAGTTGGAGTTACAGGTGACCCACCTGACCTGGGTGCTGAACTCAGGTCCTCTGGATGAGCGGTAAGTGCTGTTAACTACTGAGCTATTTCCCAGCCCCATAATCATGCTTAATAAGGTATTTTACCAAGAACCATGCTTAGTGTGCTAGAAAGACTTAGATTGGCACTAAAACTTGAACAAAAGGATACTTTTGTGGACAAAGACGAGGTTGGTTTGGCCCAGTTGGACAGCAGTCACCGTGGCTGTTTTCTCGTCCAACAGAGCCACTGTTCC
Source organism: Arvicanthis niloticus (assembly GCF_011762505.2). NCBI lineage: Eukaryota > Metazoa > Chordata > Mammalia > Rodentia > Muridae > Arvicanthis > Arvicanthis niloticus. The sequence continues at coordinate 69,563,728 of NC_047661.1, read as the reverse complement.
AGAAGGACGTCCATTGTTTGTTATTCTGTGGTCTTGCAATTCCAATGTGTAATGCTCCAGGGGAAATTTTACCTCTGTAAGACAGGAAAGGCAGACACAGGTAATAGCAGCAGTCCCTCTAGGAATAGGGGTGTCCCAGTGCACTATGTGAGAAGGACAGGGCATTGCACAGAGATCAATGGCAGGCTCTGTACCTAATTCCTGGTTTCCAATGATGAATCTGCAGTCGCTGGAGAGAAGGGATGCTGTAATCTAACCATTGACTTACATACTAAAAAACAAAAACAAACAAACAAACAAAAAAACCAGTGAGCTGCTGAGGTGCTGCTGCACCCCTGTAATCCCAACAGAGGCAGGAAGACCAGGAGCTCAAGGCCAGCCCCAGTTGCTTGGGGAGTTTGAGATCAGCCTGACTCTACCTGAGATACTGGCTCAAATGATGGCAACAGCTGGGCATGGTGGCACAGGCCTCTTAACCAAGTACTCAGAGGCAGAGGCAATGGCTCACTGTGAGTACAAGGTTAGCCTGGTAGCCTGGTCTACAGAGTGAGTTCCAGGACACCCAGGGATATAAACAGTCTCTACCTCCAAAAAAAAAGGAAAAAAGGGAGGAAAGAAAGCAAGCAGGCAACAGTGGTTCGAAACAGATGGCTCAGTGGTTTAAGGATGTCCGCTGCTCTTCCAGAGGATCAGAGTTTCAGAATTTAGTGCCCAGCGCACATCAGGTGGCTCATAACCACCTGTAACCCCAACCTCCAGGGGATCTATGCCTCTCTTCAGGACTCTGTGGACACCTGCACTCACATGTACACATAACCACACAGAGATACACAAATATACACATGATTAAAATTAAGATAAATCCTTGTTAAAGGTGGTGGCACACGCCTTTAATCCCAGCACTTGGGAGGCAGAGACAGGCAGATTTCTGAGTTCGAGGCCAGTCTGGTCTACAGAGTGAGTTCCAGGACAGCCAGGGTTACACAGAGAACCCCTGTCTTAAAACAAACAAACAACAAAGATAAATCCTTGTAAAAATAGCAACAACAAAACAAACAAACCTAGTGAACTGGTAGATCACCACTAAGTATGAGAAGGACTTGGTTAATGGAGTCCTCATCACTTTGCTAATTCAATGGGTTGGACAGCCATAAGTTATTAAACAGAAGAACCGACTCTTGCGGAAGCACTGCAAAGGCCACTCAAGACCCTCTGATAAATGCTTTTTGCTTGCCTCATCAGCTGGAAATTCTGGGCTGTCATCTTAATGGTGAATGCAAATGCCCTGTCTCCAGAGACTAAGGTCATTAGCTGAGTGAAATAAGTCAATAAGCTCTTCAAGACGGGTAAACTTTGGGTATGCAAAAGTATTGTATTACAAGATCAAAAAGACATCGAAGTGTTTTTTGCCATGGTTGGTGCACTACCTCCTCTTTTACCACAAGAGAGGAGTTAAGGAGGGCAAGTCAGGCCAAAGCTAAGCCATCTTACCTGTCATTCTGCCCTGAACCATTTTTGCCACTCTGTACTTAATATAGGCTCCTACTAAGAGATAGGTATCGTGGGATGGTATAAGGAATATGTTCTCCAGAACAAGCAGGCGGATCAAGGCTGCAGCCACTTTCTAAAAGAGGAAGAAAAGAAAATTAGGCAAAAATCATCAAAGCTCCCTCCTTATTCAAAGCTTACTTTTGTTGTTGATATTGGGGTTGTTGGTTTTTTGTTTGTGTGTGTGTTTGTTTTTGAGACAGGATTTCTTTGTGTAGCCCTAGCTGTCCTGGTCTCTGTAGATGAGACATGCCTAACTCAGAGAAATCCACCTGCCTCTGCCAAGTGCTAGGATTAAAGATACCACCACGTCTAGCCAAAGCTAACTTTAAATAAACTAAAAATTTGTTTTTATGCCAGGTCCAGCATGGCCTTGATAGGGACAGAATGACATGGTTCCTGACCCTGGAACAGGGCCACTGTCCCACTAAGAAATCTCATCAGCCCAATTTTTGTAAGTTTAAAACATACATAAAGGGGGCTGGAGAGATGGCTGAGAGAGAGCACTGGCTGCTCTTCCAGAGGACCTGGGGTTCAATTCCCAGCAACCACATGGTGGCTCATAACTGTCTGTAACTCCAAGATCTGACACCTTCACCCAGACAGAACACTAAAGTACATTTAGATAGATAGATAGATAGATAGATAGGAAAAATGTTTCCTAATATTCACAAATTATTAGATCATTTCAGGTTAACTTGAAAATGGTCATGAAGCCATCTGAGATGCACTCTGTCAATCAAAGGCTCTCCCGCTGCCCCCTCTGTCTCCAGCTCCAGCTCTGTCTGTCTCTCCTTTCAACTACTCTGTGCCAGTTAGAGCAAGCAGGTGGCAAATACAAAAGTGAACCACCTTTTCTTTTCTTTTCCTTTCCTTTTTCCTTTCCCCTCCCTCCCTTTCTCCTTGTTGGGAGCCGCAGTCAGCATCTGCCATTCCAAGATGGCGCGGACATCGTGTCCTTCCCACTAGTAAACAATTAACTACGCAGCTGCAGAGGCAGAAAGCCCGCCAAAGTCACTGGCCAATCCCGAGGCGTAATATTGGGTGATGAGTGAACAGCCAATCAAAAGTGAGTAAGTCACTCTAGGGTGTATTTAAGCTGGGCTTCTTCCTGTCTTCACCCCTTCCGCGGACATCACTTAAGAGTAAAGCCTCGCTGTGGTAACTACCCGAATTCTGCCTCTCGTGTTTCTCTTCCACGGGTGAAAAGGGGACACGGGAGGTGCGCGCAACAACTGGTGCCGAAACCCGGGAATTTCAAGGCGCCGCGGAAGACCCCCCCCAAGTTTTGGGGCGGGTTAAAAGACTACAGGATTCGAGGTACACCTTTGGAAGGTATGCTTGGGGTAGAAACCTTCGTTGTGGGTGGATATTCACCCATTGCCACCGCAGCAATAGCTAGCCTCTTGTTTGCGTTGCTTTCAGCTATTAGGGCAAGTCAAGAGGTTTCAAGACTGGTCCGCTCCAGGCTATCAGAACCAGAGCGTGTTAGCCGGCATCAGGCCAAAGGGTCTGGGGGTCAGGCCAAAGTGCCTGGGGATATAGAGTACTCAAAAGGAACAAGGGCTACTGCAGAGCTTTTTAAGCTTATGGAACCTCCACTGGTGTGTGGAGAGAGAGCGGAGGAAAAAAGGATCCTCCTTTATGACAGAATCTTTGGGGAAGCGTCTGCGCTCTGCTACGTGTGGCGGCTTGCAGCCCGGCAGAGCAAGAACAAGAGAGCATGGCGCGAAAGACAGACAGAGGAGGGAGACAGTTTGCTCTGTGAAGTGGCTTCCCGGCAGACACACGGGGAGTGCCCCGCGAGCTTAGAGCAAGCAATGCCAGTGATAGAACAGATGATTTTTGAAAATGCCACAGCTAAATGCCGTGCAGCCATTGTCCCTCGTAGAACAAGAGGCTACAAGATTGGCTAAGGGCCTGCTGTGGCCCGGAGTGGGAAGCTGTTTGTGCTTATTCCACAGGTGAAAACAATTCAATTTGGGTCCTTACGTGGCTGGTGCAGATTGTGAAGAATGAAGCTAGGTTGCAAGATTATGGCTCTGATTCTCCTGACACTGACTTTCGATTTGGCGATAAGTATACCACTGTGGGCCATAGTCAGATCTTGGCCTGTTCCCTTGCATTCAAATGCTGAAGCACTGCTTTTGATTACAGCTATTGAGTGTTACTTGGTTGCCCTGGCCTCAGGCGCATATGCCAACAGCCTGGGTCATAAATGCTACAAGTTTTCCATTAGATTTTACCCTTGGTTTTGTGGCAGCAAAACTTTATAGCATAAAGGTAATCTAGTTGGTGTTAATTTTAGATAGAGAAAAGATACAACACGTGTCTTTTAAGGTTTACAGTTTAAATTTAAGGTTCAAAGCTAAAGCCAAAAAGCACAGTTCAGGAGTAGCCAAGCCTCAGAGAGCAGGCTGAGGGAGGTTAAGCGCATTTACATTTGAATTAAGACAATGCAGACTGCCGCTGTAGAAGCTCAGGTGTTAAGCATTCCTTTTGTTCTGGGTCTTTAGACCAGGTCCTAGAAATGTGCTTAAGGGAATTTGTCTTTTGTCCTCATTGTTTCTTGTGAGAGGAGGGGTAAATCTAAAACCCAAAGACTTTACAACAATCTGTGGGCTAAAAGTTATGATTTTAATTTCTTTATATTCAAAGTTGTTAAAGATGAGATGCTTTGGATTCCTCTAATGTATGTAACAATTATTAGAGAATAAGGTTGGCTTTTATCCGATATATTCATTGAACAAAAAAGATTGGTTATTAATTAATCCAAAATAAAGTTCAAATTTAAGAGTTATACAGCTTAACTTGCCTACTCCAGCGGCCATTTCAGTAAATGCTTATATAAAAGATGTTTTATACTATCCCTTTACATTTCTGGTAAAGGTGAAAGGTTTACAGACAATAAATTTATTCATAATTTTTAAGAGCCCATGAAGCGATATTTGTTAAAAATAATTGCTTCAGAAAATGGTTAATTGTTTTACATTTTATATATATAAATATTGTTGCTGCTTTAATACAAAAAATTAAGCGGTTAAATCTTTTGGTGTGTATTATTCATGGTGTGATACTTTATTAGTGGATTTCTCTAAAAAGGTTTTTTCTGCAAGCCATTGCTCTAATATAATGAGCTTTAAAAATTTTTAGAGTACTTGTTACTCCAAAAAAAAGATTCAAAGACAGTGTCTTTCAATATTTGAGACCTCAGTTATATCCTAATCAGATGGGGCTAGAGAAATGGCTCAGCCATTAAAGGCTGGACTTAATTTAAAATATAAAGGCTGAACTCCCAGCAACCACATGGTGGCTCACAACCATTTGTGGTGGGGATCTAACGCCATCTTCTGACTTGTGAGTGTACATGCAAAAAGAAAATGGTTTACTTTTAATCTCGATTTGCTCTTAGTGATTTTTAAAAGTTGTTAAGAGATATTATTTGGCTAAAACCTCATCTTAAGCTTACCATAGGAGGATTTAAACCTCTGTTTGATATTTTCAAAGAAATGTAAGTCCTAAATTAAATCATATGTGTATTTTCTTGAATTTACCCTGCTTCAACACAATTAAGTGTTGTAGCCACTGTTTAGAATGTTAAAAAGGGTGTATCTGCCTTTGTCTTGTTGAATGGCATATTTCATGAAGTACAAAATGTTTCAGCTACAAGATTTAATATCTTTAGCCATTTGAATAACATTAAGATTAATAAGGTGTTTAGGAATACATCTGCACAACTGGTGTCGGTGTGTGTGGACCCTCCATTTTTCTTTATGTTATCCAACTTTCAGAATAATTCTGATATCTTGGATTGTAAGAATGTTACATGCCTTTTGGCACAATGCTGGAATGGATCACTAGACCTAGCCATGGTTAATCAAGTTACAGCAGCTGCTGTTGTTAATCAAATCTCAGAAAAGACCTCTAAGGCTTTGACCATTTTACAGAAAGTGGATGCATATCAGACATCCTGTTGGTCAATCAGAGAGTTGATTTGCTCCAAGCCCATGTGGAGCAGCTCACGGATGTGGTTCAAATAAGCTGTGTGTCAGCAACCCCACATCTAGATATTACACCTCTGAGATTTGTGAATGATACATTTATTCAAAGTCATAATCTTTCTGCTTATTTAAAAGGGAATTGGAATGGGGAGTTGGAGCAGGTGCAACAGCAATTGCAGATCCAGATTTTGAGCCTTGATGGAGTGCAGATGGACCCCGTTACCCCTGGTGATTTTACTTCTTGAATTTCTTCTCTACCTTTTCTTTCTTTCTTTCTAAAAGGGGGGATAGGCCTGTTTGATGCAGCCCTATGTTGTGGATTAGTGTTCATGATGGTTGGTCTGTAAGCTCAAAGCCCAACAAAAAAACGTGACAAGGCCGCTAGCGCCCAAGCACTCGCAGTCTTGGAGCAAGCATCTCCCCCTGAAAATTGATTATCTAGGCTAAGAAAGTAGCCGATGACTGAGATCCTCAGTCGATGCACCCCAAGGGTTCATCCCATTGCACTGGGTCGATGAGAGGTCTAAGTCCAGCCAGCCCTTGCCTGAATAACTGTGGTACCTGAATAGTAGGTTGACAGCCCTTGCACTCCTGGGAGCTATACTCCATTGCACAGGGACGGGTGTCAATTCCTCTTTAAATCCCCTTAGCCCTTGCACCCAGAGGACTTGTTTCCATTGCACCTGGTAGGGTAAGGGAGAATCTTCGGGCTATAAGCTCTTGATCGCTTATTCCCCCAAGATGGAGTTTGCTTGATCGGGCTTGAGTTCGAATCTTGATTGGTGCTGCGCTTAATAGGCAAAAGGCTGTTTCATATTAATAATTTAAACAGGGGGAGATGTTGGGAGCCACAGTCAGCATCTGCCATTCCAAGATGGCGCGGACATCGTGTCCTTCCCACTAGTAAACAATTAACTGCGCAGGTGCAAAAAGGCAAAAGCATGCCAAAAGTCACTGCCCATCCCGGGGCGTATTATGGGTAATGAGTGAACAGCCAATCAGAAGTGAATAAGTCACTCTAGGGTGTATTTAAGCTGGGCCTCTTCCTGTCTTCACCCCTTCCGCGGACATCACTTAAGAGTAAAGCCTCGCTGTGGTAACTACCCGAATTCTGCCTCTCGTGTTTCTCTTCCACGGGTGAAAAGGGGACAAGGGAGGTGCGCGCAACATCTCCTTCCCTTTTTCCCTCCCTTCCTCCATTCCTCCCTCCCTTCCTTCTTTTCCTTCCTTTCTTCCTTCCTTCCAGAATTTAAGATTTATTTTAGTTTTTTTAATGCATATGTCTATGAACCATGTATGTGGCCTGGTGCCTTCAGAGGCCAGAAGAAGGAGCTGGATCCTCTGAGAATGAGATTGTGAGCTGCCATGTGGGTGCTGGGAATCGAACCTGGGTCCTTTGGAAGAGAAACTAGTCCTTTTAACTGGTAAGGCATCTCTCCAGCCCTGACTCTTATTAAAACTAACCCATCATCATCAGGTTATTAGGTTGTCTCAAAAAATAAGGTAGGTGGCTCCACCCACATACAGGTAGACAGAGGGAGGGACTCCACCACACTGCCCTCTGAGCTTCACATGCACACCATGGACTAGTGCAGCTAGTAAATAAATAAATACATTCTAAAATGTTTAAAACAGAAGTTTAAAGAAAAAGAAGTTAAAGGTAAGTAGTAGCAAATCAAATGCAGGTGAGACAGGCAAAGGCCAGGGTTCCTGAAAGACCCAGCACCTGTGTTCCAAGTCCTTTCCATAGGTCTGACGTTTTCACTTGTCCTCCATTTGTGCAACTACAGAGTGTCTACAGAGCATCTATAAAGTGTACAATGTTTTGTGGTTTGTTTTAGATGGGTAGCCCAGACTTCAAACTTGTTATGCAGGCAACTATATACTTTTTTTTTTTTTTCTGAGACAGGTTTTTCTGTGTAGCCCTGGCTGTTCTGGAACTCACTCTATACATCAGTCTGAATTCGAACTCAGAGATCTGGCTACCCCTGCCTCCTGAAAGCTGGGATTAAAGGCATGTGACATCACCACAGGCATGAAATGACTTTTTCAAGTAAATGATCAACTACTGGCCCAAATAATAGCATGTTAGAGGCTTCTACTATATTCCCCATTGCAAGACTCCAGATGGCTGTTTCTAGCACAGTTTACCTTGTAGAATGGCTCGTAAATTCGGACTTTTACAACAGCAGCCCCAGTTCTCATCCCAGATACCAAAATCACATCTCCTTGTCTCTCCTCTTTTTCCATCTCAATTATATAGTCAGGGGGAGAATACTCGGCTTCCGAGTATTTCAGAATCCTAGAGAAGCAAAGGAAGACATGTCTCCAGTAGAATTAACAGTCTTCTAAACTTTAGTCTCTACAAAGCCCATCTGTGTAGATAGCTTGAAATACCTTTGCTTGCTTATGAGCTTTCTTTTTTTTTCTTTTCTTTTCTTTTTCTTTCTTTTTTTTTTTTTAAGACAGGGTTTCTCTGAGTATCCCTGGCTGTCCTAGAACTCACTCTGGAGACCAGAGTTAGGTCTCACCAAGGTTAGAACTCAGAAATCTTCCTGCCTCTGCCTCCCAAGTGCTGGGATTAAAGGCGTGCGCCACCACTGCCCGGTGCTTGTGAGCTTTCTGAAATAGAAACCTAACTTGCTGGGCTCTAACTTGAACTTGCTAATGTAGCAGATGCTTACTCTGAATTTCCCTGTTTTAGCCCCACCCCCAGCCCCCCAGTTCTGTGCCACTGAGCCTGGATTGAGGGTTTTTCTGAGGTTTTTCTTTTCTTTCTTTTTGTTTTGTTTGTCTGTCTTTTTTTTTGTTTCTTGAGGTAGAGTCTCTCTGTCTGTCTTGTTTGTTTCTTGAGGTAGAGTTTTTCCACTTAGCACTGGCTGTCCTGGAACTCACTTTGTAGATCAGGCTGGACCACACAACTGCCTGCCTCTGACTTCTAAGTGCTAGAAATAAAGGTGTGTGTTACCACCTCCAGCCATGGATTGAGTTTTTAAATTTCTGATTTCCAGAAGGACTAGCATGTGCCTAAGACTGCTGTGGGACTACAGTTTAGGCTGTTATCTGCTCTTCAGTACTGAAAACAGAATCCTTTTGTTGTTTTTATTTTATTTAAAGACAGCCCCACTGTGTAACCTGGGTGGTCTGGAACTCACTATATAAATCAAATTAGTTTTGAACCCACAGAGATCAGTTGTTTCTGCCTCCTGAATGCTGGGATTAAAGGTGTTTCCCCTGGGCTGGAGAGATGGCTCAGCAGTTAAAAGCACACCGAGTGCTCTTCTAGAGAACCTGAGTTCAATTCCCAGCAACCACATAGTGGCTCACAACCATCTGTGTGTCTGAAGAGAGCGACAGTGTACTCATATACATAAAATAAATAAGTGAAGGTGTTTTCCCACACACCTAGCTAATTATCTTACTCTAATTCAGCATCAGTAGACAGTCTGACCTCACAGATTCTCCAACAGAGGCCTTTATTAATTCTCATGAAGGTTCTAACAATTTATCTCCTCTGTCTTTCTACCAAAGGTATTTGCCCTAGTGAATGTACCTATTTTTAAAATAAAAAAAATTAAAACAGTAAAAAAAAATCTAATAGGATTATCAAGGTGTACACAGACTGCTGCTGTCCAGGGTGTCACCCAGGGACACTATCTTGGGCTTATGCCCAATTTTACCTAATTTTGCTAGACAGCTCTTCTCTTGATGACTCGTTGTCCTGGGCAATACTCCACTCAAACACCATGCCCGCCAAAGTACTGAACGTGTTTCCTGTAGAGCAAGCCAAAAGCAGACAAGATAAGATGATACATTCCAAAACATTCAAGTATCTTCAACAAGAAAAGAAACTAACCAGAAAATCATTTTAGGTATTTTTCCATAACAAATAATAGCACTTTTAAAAATCAACTAAAACACACAGATGAGAAAGATCCTTACCACAGATCATGCCACTCCCAACAGGATTTTTTTGGGGGGTGGGTCGGGGACCAGGCTGGCCTTGAACTCAAGAGATCCACATGCCTCTGCTTCTTGAGTGCTGGGATTAAAGGCGTGTACAACCATTGCCTGTCTCCAAAAAGGCTTTCTACAGTAGAAAGGACCCACATGGAACAGGTTTTGTAAACTACGACGAGGACCCACTGCCAGCTGGCGAAGACTCTATACAGTCCCTCTGCTCCTTTCTCTCAGAGGCCACCTGACGGACACCTCATGGTCGACAGGCACACTTAGCCCTAGTTCCTTCATCACACATTGCCATGAAAACCAGATTCCGAAAGAGTTACTTTTTCAACTCTTAAAAACCAGCCCAGTAGTCTTGGGCTTCTGGGGAGACTCCGTGAGTACAGGTGCTCATCGTGCAAACTGGGACAATAAAGAAAATTTCAAAACCTGTTTACTAACTAATTTACAAATAAGGTAGTAATTGCTGTTTTAATATCACTTTACAGCAGTAGTATATTTAAAGCAACATAAAGTCACCCTCAAGAAAGACTTAATAGCTTGGCAGCAGTGGCACACGCCTTCAACCCCAGCACTCAGGAGGCAGAAGCAGGCATATCTCTGAGTTCAAAGCCAGCCTGATCTACAAAGCAAGTTCCAGGACAGCTAGATGTATACAGAAAGAACCTGTATTGAAACACATACATACATACATACATACATACATACATACATACATACATCATACATACATACACACACACCAAAAAAAAGAAGAAAAGAAAAAAGATTAAACTGCTTCATATATTTACTTCAAATTTTTAATTTATTTTCTGTGTGTATTTTATCTGCATTGCATCTAAGTATACTATGTGTAAAGAGAGCATCAGAGCCCCTGGCACCTGAGTCATAGATGGGTACTGGGAAGAAACCTGGCTTAGCATTCCTCCAGCCAAACTATAGTTGCTTTTAATCACCCTGGCAGACAGGAAGTCGAATGACTGCAGCAGAGCTGAGGGACTGGATTGTGGCTCAGTGGAAGAATATGGACTGTTTAAGATGCAGGAGGTCTCGGGTTCAATCCTCAGTACCAAAGCCAAAACCATAAAAAACAAAAGCAGGGCTGGAGAGATGGATGGGTGTACTTCTTGCTCTTGCCAAGGACCTGGGTTCATTTTGATCCTCAGCATCCACACGATAGTTCACAATTATCTGGAACTCCAGGGGATCCACCCTCCTCGGACCTCCTCAAGCACAAGGCATGCATGTGGTACATATACATAGATGCAAACACCCATACATATAAAATAAAGTTAATGAATCTAAAAAAATTTGAAACAAAAACCATAACAAAAGCATATCCTTAATTAAATTAAATTAATATCCTTAATGGTTGATTTAGGGGCCAGGAATAGAAGCTTGGTGGCAGAATTTCAATACTCACAGAAAGCTCAGCCAGGCAGTGCTGGCGCACTCAGGAAGCAGAGGTGGACTGATCTCTGTGAGTTTGAGGCTAGTCTGGTTTACAGAGTGAGTTCCAGGACAGCTAGAGCTCCAGAGTGAGCCCTGCCCCCACCACCACCACCACCAAAAAAAAAACAAAAAAACAAACAAAAAAAAAAAGTCAGTGCTAGTAAGATGGCTGCAAATCTGAGGACCTGAGTTTGAGTCTACCCACGTGGTAGAAGGAGAGAATTGTCTTCCACAAATTGTAGTGACTTTTACATGCACTGGGGGATACACGGGCCCCCCACACACACACTAATTTCTTTCAAAGACCAGAAATAACAAGAAATAATAGCAGTAGGATTTTTGGTTGGTGGTGGTGGTGGTGGGGGGGGGTTTGTTTTGTTTTGTGTTTTTTGTTTTTTTTGTTTTTTTTTTGTTTTTTGTTTTTTTGGTTTTTTTGCAAGAAGGCAGCTAACACTGAGAGGTCCAGAAACCTTGGGAATAACATTTTTCCCATTCCCTGGGAAACATACTGGGTTCCTCAGAGGGAGCCACTGACAATGGCCTTTAGTCAGTGATGGCCCTGACTTAGGGAGGACACGTCTGGAGCTGAGTCAGCTCCTGGGAAACCTAACCAAAGGAAATAACAAAGGTCAGAACAGAGCTGGTGTCCAAAATTCTTCAAGGTCTCAGCAAGTATAATGAAACTGACATAGTAGCCAATCAAAATTGTACTAATGTCACTGTTTTGCTTCCTACCAATCATATTAAAGGTTACCTAATCCTGGGAAATCCCCCCAGCTATGCATAAAAAGGTGTTGGCAAGCCCCTCGAGTCGTTGCCGTTTTGGTTGACGCCTGCTTGCTGGTAATTTCTGCAGAATAAATGTTCTTTGCCTTTGTATACCATTGGAGTCTGGGGTCTTCCTTCCTCGACTCTCAGACCCTAACAATACACTGAACTATAGTCCGCACTGCCAACCTGCTCTGTACGTGTGCCCCAAATGAGGAGAACACAGTCACATTTACGGTCTGTTACCATCACACAGTTCCTGTTTCTGAATGCTCAACATCAGGCACTCTTTACTCAAATGGCCTCCAGCCCCTTACCTTTAGAATCCAGGGCCCTCACCATAAGTTCCAGGGGTGCATCGTCCACATACAGTTCCCGGGTTCGAGATACAATTTCAATGTTGTCTATCACATCAACCTTAACATCACAGCGGAGCTCATGGTCCGTCACTGCAATGGAGCAAAAATGCTGCCTATTTAAGTAAATGGGCACTAATGTATTAAATGTCACAAATACTCAAGAGTTTAGAGGTTATAAAAAAAAAAAGTCTGCAGCCAGAGCTATGTAGAGAAAGTCTGTCTTGGGGGGAGGTGGGGTGGAGGAACAGAACTTCTGCTTCCTGACATGGCTCTATGTTCATGCAGTACCCAAGAAGTCCAGAAGAAGGCATTGGATCCCCTGGATCTAGGGTTATGGGTGGCTGTGACCTGCCATGTGGGTTCTGGGAAAAAGAGTCCTCTGAAAGAACAGCTAGTGGTCTTGTTTTGTCAAAGTCAGAGAGTAGCTTTAAGAGATGGTTATTATCTGTGTTGGGCGCATCCCTGATTCCCTAGTAGAATTATATGATGACAGTTCTTGTAGGCCAAGTTCCTAACCAATGCAAAAACGCCTGCAAGACTAAACTTACCAGCAGCAGCAAACACCTGTAATCCTGGCATCATAAAGGCCAAGGCAGGCAGAAAGACTGCTGCTCATTCAGCCAGCCTGGGCTGCTATATAGAAAGACCCCATCACACACACACACACACACACACACACACACACACACACACACACAACAAACAAGACAGAGCTGTGTGTCACTTTTGAAGGATTTACTTTATTCCTTGTCATTTTAAGTGTCAATGTTTTTTACCTTTTATAAAATGAGGGTAATAGGCATTTTTTCCAAATTTCCAAAAGTATTTATTTAGAAAAAAAATGGTAGCAGCTGTATGAAAATTGTATGAATGGGCTTCTGACCTGTGTGTGGATGTCAGAGGACAACTTGAAAGAATGGGTTCTTTCCTTTCCTCATGTGGGTGTCTTAGACCTCAAGCTGTCAGGCTCAGCAAAAGCACCTTTACCCACTGAGCCATCTGACAGGCCATCTGGGTTGGGTTGTTTGTTTGTTTTTCTTAAGACTCTGATTTATTATTTTGCTTTTAATTGTTTTGTTTTCTTAAAACAGCGTTTCACTGTGTAGCTCTGGCAGGCTGGGAACTCTAAGCAGATCTTCTTCTGTGTTGTGGTTAGGTTTTTGAGACATAATCATGCTATGGAGTCCAGGGTGATGGTCCTCTTGCTTCTGCCTCCTGAGTACTGGGATTGCAGGCCTGTGATGCTTTGCCTAGTAACATATTTTTATTTCAGGAGACAGTATCTTTCTTTTCACAAGAGACATTAAGAACTGAATTAAACTCCAGCACCCAGAGATATAGAAACAGGAGGATCTGGTAATACACTAAGACCCCAGTGCAAAAAATTTTCGAATCAATCATCCTAAAAGTACTTTTTTGGTTTTTGGGGGGTGGTCTGTTATGTTTGTTTTTCGAGACAGGGTTTCTCTGTGTAGCCCTGGCTGTCCAGGAACTCACTCCGTAGACCAGGCTGCCCTCAAATTCAGAGATCTGCCTGCCTCTGCCTCCCAAGTGCTGGGATTAAAGGTGAGCACCACCAATGTCTGGCTCCTGAAACTGCTTTTGAAAACGTTTTATGTACATGGGTGTTTTACCTATGTACCATGTGTATGCACTGTTCTTTGAGGTCAGAAGCCAGCAAAGATCTCATGGAACTGGAGTTACAGAAGGCTATGAAACACCCTGTGGGTGCTTGACATTCAATCGTGGTCCTCTGAAAGAGCAGCCAGGGCTTTAGCCTCCTCTCCAGTCCCTGAAACCGCTTTTTATGTATATTAGGGTTGAACAAACAAGACAATACATTATAGATAATGAAAGTCAGACTATTTCTCTCTCTCTCTCTCTCTCTCTCTCTCTCTCTCTCTCTCTCTCTTTCTCTCTCTCTCTCTCTTTCTCTCTCCCTCTCCTTCTCCCTCTGTGTGTGTGTGTGTGTGTGTGTGTCTATGTGTATGTGTGTACATACATGACATGGCAGACGTGTGGATGTTAGTTGACAATTTTGTGGCTCGATTCACTCCTTCCATCTTTACCTAGGTTCCAGAGATCAAACTTGGGTCATAAGGCTTAGTGACAAGTGCTTCACCCACTGAGCTATCTCACCAACCCACATCTGTCTTTCTGAGAGCAAAAGTTACAACAACAACAACAACAACAAAGGAAAAAAGTCTAGAATAGAATGAGTCCACATTAGAGTTAAAGCTATGAGTTCATATGCATATGTGTATATGCAGCTAGACACATACAGAAATAAATGCAGGGATGTGTGTAGACAGACTGACATGTGCATGCTTCTTTCTTAGCTCTGGCTGCTAAGAGAAACTAGGACACTCCCTTAGCAACAAGCACACGAGTATCTAGATCTTGCTTTCTAAATATAACTCTAGAGCTCAAAAGCCAGAAGTACTGTACTGGGGACATAGCTTGGTTGGTGGAGTGTTTTTGACTACCATAGAGGAAGTCCTGGGCTTAAACCCCAGAACTACATAAACACAGGAGGGTGGTGCATATTTGTAATCTCAGGACTGCGGAGGCAGAGGCAAAAGGATCAGAAGTTAGCTATATAGTGAAACAGAGGCCAGACTAAGCTACATGAGACCTTATTTTAAAAAAAGAAAGTAAATCAGTACTATAGAAAATTCCAAAAATAAAAACCCATCCAACGGGCACAGGGGCAAACCTGAAGGATACCATAAATAGAAAATATGAATTACCAAACTATTCTAATTCCCTTTCTATTGCTCTGACAAGCACCAAGATCAAAAGCAATTAAAGGGCAAAAAGATTTTTTTTTCCAACTTATAGACTACAGTCCATCACTGAAAACAGTCCAAGCAGGAACTCAAGTAGAAATTTGAACCAGCAGTCATGGAAAGTCATGGAGGAACATTGACTGCTGGCTCACTTGCAGGCTCATATACAGGCCCTGCAGTACCATTTGCCCAGGGAATGGTGATATCCACAGTGGGCTGGACAGGCATACATCAACTAATGGCCCAGACAATCCCCCAGAGACAACACAATCTAATTTAGGCAATTTTTCAATTGAAATTCCCTATTCACGTGACTCTAGGCTGTGTTAAGCTGACAGTTAAAGCTAACTAGAACACAGAATTGGATTATAACCTCTATCCTAAAACAGCAAAGTCCTGTGGAGGACTTTAATCCAGCAACATGGCTACTCTGGCTGGAATACAGACATGCCCTTAGTACAAACTTTTTTTTTTTTTTTTTTTTAGATTTGTTTTATGTTAAGTTGCTGTCTTCAGCCACACCAGCAGAGGATGTTGGGTTTTACTACAGATGGTTGTGAGCCACTGAGTGGTTGCTGGGAATTGAACTCAGGACCTCTGGAAGATTAGTCAGTGCTCTTAACCAGTGAGCCATCTCCCCACAATCCCCTAGTACATACTTTTAATCCCAAACAATGAAGGTAATAAAGTTAGTTTGTAGAAGGAAGCACCCATGTTTGAAAATGATGTTTAATTAAGAGGCAAACAAAGTGACAAATCAGAGGAAGCTTTAACAGAATGAGTCAGAGATAGGATATGTCCAACTTTCACAAGAACAGAGAGGAAAGAGAGGTTAGTTAAGCCAGGGCTACACAGAGAAACCCTATCTCGAAAAACTAAAAAAAAGAGAGAGAGAGAGAGAGAGAGAGAGAGAGAGAGAGAGAGAGAGAGAGAGAGGGGTTAGTTAAGAGGAGACTGTTTTATCAGGAAAGTTTTCGGAGTCAGAGAACAAACTAGGCACAGGTGAAGACAGAATGAGACAGAGAATAAAAAGGAGCCGGAAGCATAGAACAGACTGCTAGAGTTTGGGGTCAAGCAGAGCAATTCAGTCAGAAGTGAGAGATGCCAGTTTGAATCAATCAGCTGGGAGAGGAGTTTGAGCCACAACAGCTGAGTTGACCAGCCAGCCAGAGTTCAGAAAGAGCAAAAAGAGTGAGTTTATTCAGCAACAAGTCTCAGAGGCTGAAAACATTCTAGCCCTAGATTAGATTGTATGGATGCTAGAAGCTTCTAGGACTAGGCTTAGGTTAGCAGTGAGCCTCTGAAACAACAATAATGTCAGGGGAATAAGTTACTTTTACAGAGTCCATAACTAAGTAAGTTATTCAATGGGAAGACATTATTTATAAGATGTAAGACATCTTTCTCTCACAATACTAGTTACTAAATATAGAAAAAATGAGGAAAAGAGAAGATACGCATTTGAACATCATACCAATAAGATACATGGAAGTCAAGTGTGGTGATGCACACCTGGAATCCCAGCATTTGGGAGAGAAAGGTAGAAGGATTGCTACAAGTTCCAGGTTGGTCTGGGTTACACAGTGAGACAGCCCTGTTTCAAAAACAGACCAGCCAATTAAACAAACAACAAACAAACAGGTCCATCTAGAGCAGTGGTTCCCAAACCTTCCTAATGCTGCAACCCTTTAATATAGTTCCTCATATTGTGGTGACCCTCAATCAAAAAAATTATTTTTGTTGCTACTTCATAACTGTAATTTTGCTACTGTTTTGAACTGTAATGTAAATATCTGTGTTTTCCAGTAGTCTTAGGAGACACCTGTGAAAAGTTCATTCAACTCCAAAGGGATCACAACCCACAAGTTGAAAAACCACTGATCTAGAGAGATGTCTCAGCAGTTAAGAACAGTTGATGCTCATGCAGACAACCCAGATTCAGTTTCCAGGACTCACATGGTGGCTCACAGCTATTTGTAATTAAAGTTCTAGGGATCCAATGCCCTCATCCACCCTACATGGACACCAGGGGTGAATATGGTATACTTACATACATGTAGGCAAAACACTCAGTTATTATTTATTAGTTAATTTTTTCTTTTTAAAGATTTATTTATTTTATGTATGTAAGTACACTGCCACTGTCTTCAGACACACACCAGAAGAGGGCATCAGATCCCATTACAGATGTTTGTGAGTCACCATGTGATTGATGGGAATTGAACTCAGGACCTCTGGAAGAATAGTCAGTGCTCTTAACTACTGAACTATCTCTCCAATCCCTTAGTTATTTTTGTATTGCTGTAACAACACTATGACCAAGGCAACTTAGAAAAGAAAGCATTCAACTGGATTTATGGTTTTAAAGGGTTAGACTCCATGATTGGGAAGCAAAGGCATAGAGGCAAGAACAACTGAGTGCTCACATCTTGATCCAAAAGTAGGCGGCAGAGAGAAATCATGCCGGGAATGGCAAGTCTTTTGAGACTCGAAGTCTGTGGTGGTTTGATTTTGTTTGGCCCAGGGAGTGGCACTATTAGGAGGTGGCCTTGTTGGAGTAGGTATGGCCTTGCTGGAAGAAGTGTGTTATTGTGGGGCTGGGATTTAAGACTCTCCTGGCTGCCTGGAGACAAGACAGTCTTCTGACTGCTTTCAGATCAAAATTTTAATTCTTTGCTCCTTTTCCAGCACCGTGTCTGCCTGGATGCTGCCATGATTCCTGACACAGCAATAATGGCCTAAACTTCTGAACCTCTAATCCAGCTCCAACTAAATGTTGTTCTCTATTAGAGTTGCCTTGGTCATGGTGTGTCTTTTCAGCAATGAAAACCCTAACTAAGACAAAGCAGTGACACACGTCCTCCAACAAGGTCACACCTCCTAATCCTTCCCAACAATTTCCATGAGCTGAGGACCAAGTATTCAAATATATGATGCCATGGATGTTCTTCTCGTTGAAACTAACACACACATAAAAATAAAATCTTTCTTTAAAACTCATGAATATGTGTTAACATTAGTGGGCAAAACTTTAAGGAGTGACGGGATATATCAAAGTATCTTTCCCAAATATTTACTAGCTTCTGTGTGGTACTTAACTCAAGAGCTGCACGCTCTTTGACAATTATCCCTCCATGGTGAAGCTTAGATCTTTCTCCTCTGCCTACAGGGCTGGATTCAGTGGTCCCTTTTCATGACTAGCCTAACGGAAGAAGAAATAGGAACTAACACTGCCACTGATGTCATACACTTTGGCATACAATGCTAACCAAAGACTCTTCACTTCCACATCCCCAAAAAACTCTCCAAGCTAACCAGGAAAGCCATCAGATAGACCCAAACTGAGGGACACCTGACCAACACTATTTATTTACTTGTAGTATTGGGCCTCACACATGCTAGACAAGTTCTTTGCCACTGACCTATATCCCTAACTCTCTAGCCCAGACTACCCTTGAATCCATGATCCTCCAGCCTCTAATCCCCAACTTGCTGAGGTATGGGCCCACACCACTAAGCCTGGCTTCCCAACACACTTTAAATGTCAAAAGTTTATTGAGATGTCAGTTGTGGTGGTACACTCCTGAATCTTCTTCAGCACCCAGAAAGTGGAAGCAAAACAATGAGGAGTTCAAGGCCAGATTCAACTATACAGTGAGTTCCAGGACAGCCTGTGCTACATGAGACCAACTAGGAAGATGGCTCAGTGAGCAAAATGTTTGGTTCACAAGCATAAATACTGAGTTTGGATCCCCAAAATACACATAAAAACCAGGCATGGTGTGGCACACCTCTGTAACCCCAGGGCTAGGGGAGTGAAGGTAAGCAGGCCCTAGGGGCTCACTGGTCAGGCAGCCTATCCTAAACATTGAGTTCCAGATTCAAGGTGAGACCCTGCCCCAAAAATTAGATGAAGAGCAACAGAAAAAGATACCAGAAGCTAAGCTCTGACCTACAAACACACACACACAAATTATGCAGTATATAATCTTGGCACTTAAAAGCTGAGGCAGGAGGATCACCAGGAGTTCAAAGTCAGCCTAGATTAAGATATTCTCTCCCAAAAATAAACAAATGAATAAATAAAACAAAAAAATAAAATCAAACAAATGAACAAACAAACAAATAAAAACACCCAGGTTTAACAGTGCATGCCTTCAATCCCAGCACTTGGGACCAGAGGCAGGAAAATCTTTTTGAGTTTGAGGCCAACCTCATCTACACAGGGAGTTTTTGGCTAGCCATGGCTACACTGTGAGACCCTGTCTTGAAAATAAAAATTAAAACAAAAATACAAAATCCACACGTACACAAAGAGCACAATTCCAGCCTATGAGAAGCAAGCAGAAGCAGCTGCCTCGAACCTGACTATCTGAGTTCAGTTCTGGGGACCTACATGGTGGGGACAAGAACCAACTTCTAAACGTTGTCCTCTAACCCCCACATGAATACAAGTTACCTCTCCACACACTAACAAATGTAATGACAAAAAATGGTTTTTAGGTTAAGCATGGTGACAGGTTTTTAATCCAAGTAGCATGGATTTCTTTCTGTGAGTTTGGGAGAAAGCTGGTCTACATTAAATGAGACCCTGTCTCAGAAATAATCAAACAGACACTCAAAACAAAACAAAAAATGAATAGGATGGCAAAATTATGGCATTAAGTTTTGAAGGTATATTCATTGTGTGTGTGTGCACGCACGCACAACAAATGCATATATCACAGTGCATATATGGAAGGGTTTGGTCCTTTCCTTCTACCTCAGATTATCAGGCTTGGCAGCAAGCACCTTTATCCTACCAAGCCATCTCACTGGTCCGCAGAATTATAATTTATATCAGAAATTATTTTATAAAGTTCTTAACACTCGAAGCTAAAAATATTTGTGTTAATCATTTATACAAGACATTTTCTGACTCAAAAGTATTGTATCATTTTTGCCTTTAACATACCTATTTCTTTTCAGGCATGGTGATACACATCTTTAATCTCAGCACACAGGAGGGTAATGCGTGAGCATTTCTGTGAGTTCAAGGCCAGACTGGGTTAAATAGTATGTACCAGTGTTAGGAAGACCCTGTCTCAAAATTGCAAATGTGTGCCTGGTCATGGTAGTATATACCTTTAATCCTAACACTCCAGAGGGAGAGGCCAGCCTGGTCTACATTCTAGGAAAGCCATGGCTATATAGTGAGACTCTCTGTCAAGGAACAATAGCCACAATGAGTCAAATCCCATAACATACCCACTTCCCGAGCAAGAATGATGCTGCTGAGCCGTATCGGTTGGGTGGATTCAGCAACAAGAACGGCCCTTTGGGAGCAAGAGGTGCCATTTTCATATAAAGGCTGAATGGTAACTGCATCATGATGAGTGGAATGCCTGCCAAAACATAGTTTAGAGCGTGAGATAAATGCACAGGTCCAGCCAACATAGACACGAAGTGTCTATAGTTCTCCCATGTTACATACCAGCAGGTATGCATGATGACACTCTACAGAACCACTGTTAGAAGACACAAGAATTAAAACCAGACACTGATGAGAAACATTTTCCAATGATCACTTGTGCAAAGATCTAAAAGGTTATTCCTCCCATAATGTTTAAAATAGGACTCACCAGACAGACCCCAACCCTAATGAGGAGACTCTGGAGGCCTTGGCTGCTGCACTCAATAAAGAATAAAGGAGACACCAGGATTTGGTTCTTCAAAAAAAGGTGTGAGATGGAGCTCACACAGTTGTCTAAGGCCCACAGATCAAAGCTGAACCAAGGATTAGGGTGGAGGTACATGCCGACTTCTTCCAAAAGAATTAGTGCAACAAACTACTTGTACAAGACCTGGGAAATGTACACTTACCACTAGACAGCAAGAGGGACCACCAGGCAGAACCCTGAGGAGATCTCCCAAAATGACCCTAGACTTCCTGAAACTTTGGAAGCCTTGAAGAGTCTCACACTCTCTTCTGAGTACCAGAGCAAGAATGGCATGCCACGGGATTTCTGAGTTCCTACTGTAGGCTCTTTTTGTTAATGTTTTTTCAACTTTCTTGTTGAGAAAGGGGGCTATTGGTTTTTATGTCTATTGATGGTACATTAATAATAAACCTAGCTATTTCCAATAAATAAATAAAATAGGACTCACGCCAGGCAGTGGTGGCTCACACTCTGAATCTTACCGATTTGGAGGCAGAGGCAGGCAGATCTTCAAATTCAACGCCAGACTGGTCTATGGTACAAATTCCAGGTCAGTCAGGGTTACACAGAGAAACCCTGTTTCAAAAAAACAAAATACGGCTCGAGAGATAGCTCAGCAGTTAAGAGTACTGCCTGCCCTTCCAGAAGACCTAAGTTCAATTCCCAGCAACTACATGGTGGCTCACGATCATCTATAATGAGATCTGATGCCCTCTTCTGATGTGTCTGAAGACATCGACAGTGCACTCACATATATAAAATAAATCTTAAAAGAAAGAAATCTAAAATATATATATAAAAAAATACTCACAGTGTGGGGAAAATAGCATTGTGTCTGTGTTCAACAAGACGCTTCCTCTTACCTTGAAAACCAATTTCCTGTAAACCTAGAAATTGAGCGGCTATCTGAAATGGAAAGTTGCCTACATTCTGAGGTCAAACAAAAACACAAAATAATCCTTAGCATCTTGACAGATAGAAAGTTCTCAATACTAGGATTCCTTAGTGATGGACATCACACTGGGTTGCCCACAAAACTAAGTTCCTTATACTTGACAAGAGCTGAAGTTCTTGTGCTCTGGGGTAAAAAGCAAAACCTCACTGCTTTTCCTAGAAGGCAAGAAAGGGGCTAGGGGTGCAACACCTAAGTAGAGGACAGGCTAGCATTCACAAACCCCGACTCCAACCCTCCGATCTGCAAAGTTACAGGAAGGGGAATTTTTCACTTAGAATACATGTTCTGATATCTAAGGGCTTCCTTTGGTTAAACTCCCTTACAGTTCAGGTAACCACATCACCCGCCACTGAATTCTCTTATACTCGAGAAGTTTATAGTCGTTATCCCAGAGCAGACTACCCATCTTCCCACTTGCACCGAATTCCCTTGTACAGGGTGAAGGGGACTCTCATATCTGAGGCCGATCTCATCTCCCTGCATGATGAATCCTGTCTTATTACTCTAGCTTGGTGGTTGTTGTCGGGGTCTCCTAATGTGGCTCTCAATTTACCTGCTTCCGTTTCCATCATAAATCCTTCAAATTGGGGGAAATGAATGCCGGCAGTGTCTGTCTGACACGGGGCTTGCCTATGCCAACAGTTGCTTAACACTGACCCATCTCAACAGGGAGGCGGACTCCCATCCTAGTTTTGGGAGTTTTTGCTTTATTGTTTGTTTGTTTTTCCTTAAAGAGCCTCACAACTTATATATATCCCACCCAAGGATGCCACATGCAGGCCCCTCCACACTGTGGGACCACATCAGATTCCTGTAATCCTTTTCCTCTTCACTGTGGGGTTGAGATGTCTGCACACACACACACACACACACACACACACACACACACACACACACCCCGCTCACCAGATGTAGCAGCCCCGCTGAGCCTCCAGCAAGAAGGGCACCCGGCCTGGCTCCCGGCTGAAGGGTAGTAACACTTGAGGCACATTGAGTTTGTTGGCCAGGGTCCCAATTAAAAACAGGAAGAAGTGGTGTGGGGTCAAGGAAAAAAGGAGCCTGAAGCTTCGTGGTTGAGGAACCCCAAAGGCAATCATGGCGACCATCTGGTCCAGCTTCCCACTCAACTACAGGTGGCCAGCACCAACACCAACCAATCCGCAGCCACAACGTCAGCACCGTGCCTTTCTTGCTAGGGATTGTGGGTACTTTTTAAGTGCGCCAAAAAAGCCACTTTGTAGAAATTTCGAGCAGAGACCCAAAGAGCCTCTTTACTAAATATTCGAGGATAGATTTTTTTTTTTTTTTTACTGGCAAAGAACCAGACAGAAAGGTCTAAAAACCCAGAGCTTCCCATCTCAACTCCTCACGTTGTTGTCTATTGTTTGACTCTATTTTTATTTTTTAATAAAATAGGGTAGAGAGGCTAGGGCAAAACTCACGGCTCATGTGTACAAAGGTCTGGGTTCAACCCCCGATATTAAATACAAGAAGCAAGTTATTTAATTTTAAAAATTGAAGTAATTTCCAGCCAGGTGTGATGGTTCATGCCTTTTATCCCAGCACTTGGAAGGCAGATAGGCGGGCGATCTCTGTGAGTTCAAGGTCAGCCTGGTCTACAGAGTTTCAGAATAGCCAGGGCTGTTACACAGAGAAACCCCGTCTTGTAAAAACAAAATAGTAATTTCCAGTCAGCATTAGTTCTAAACGGAAGAAAGTTGCAGTCTCTAGCTAAACAGCTGGCCTTTGTCAAGGTAAGGATGTTATTTTTATTGGGAATCAGATTTCTGCCCTGCTTCAAGACCACAGTGCAAGGAAACACCAGACACTGGCCTCAGAAGCAACTTGAAAAGCTGTTGTCTCATACAACCTGACTCAGCAAAATACTCCCTGGGAGCACTTGTTTGCTAGTGGATATGGTACCACACACCCATAATCTCGGTCATCAGGAAGCTGAGGCGAAGGATCAAGGAGCCCTAGTCTAAAAAAATAAAACCCTCTCCGTTCAGTTCACTGGTGTTCAGGGAAGTGTGTCACACAAGAATGACTGGAGTTCCCAGCACTCACATAGAACAGGGTACAGCATGCCTCTCATCCCAGCACACTGTGGAGGCAGAGACAGAAGGGCCTTGAGTGTCAGCAAGTCTAGCTGAATCTGTGACACCCCCCTTCCCCCCCCAAAAAAAAAAACCCCACCACCACCAACAACAACAAAAACTGCCCCAAGAGAGAAAACTGAGGAAAACACCCAATGTTGTTCTCTGGCCCCATGAAATCCCCACCCCACACAGAGCATAAACAAAACAAATCTAAAAATCCTTGTTTTCTGCAAGTATTCAAAATAATATTCAGGAGTGTGAAGAGGCTAATAACCCCATGGAGGCCATATGGTTGTAGTGACTTCAGTGTTAGACCATGTGATGTCTTCACGATGCCTCCATCCTATAAGAGATAGCATTTAAAGATTTAAACTGGACATACTTCCACCCTGCCTTTAACATTTGGGCGTGCATATAACTACACATGTTGGTATCTGCATGTCATAGCATGAGTGTGGCCATCAGAAGCTGACCAGCAGGAATCAGTCCTGTTACTGTGTAGACCCTGGGGATCAAACTCAGGTCATTAGACTTGGCCAGCAGGTGCCTTGAACCACTGAGCTGTCTCACTGGCTCCCTATGACTAGGGGCTGTTTCAACTTTATAGTCCAGGCTGGTCTAGAATTATGCAGCCCAGAATGGCCTCAAATCTGTAGTAATCTCATCTCTGGCCTGACCTCCCCACCCTTGCAGGAATTACGGCAATCAGCCTTCATGTCTGGCACACCCAGGAATTTAGAAACTGTGGGGTGGGTGCACACCATTTAATCCCAGCACTCAGTATGCAAGGCAAGCTGTTCTGAGTTCAAGGCCAGCCGGGTCTATGTAGTGAGTTCCAAGACAGCCAGGACTACATGGAGAAACCCTGTCTCAAAAAAACAAAACAAACCAACCAGTAATGCTTATAAAAAGAGAAATATTTTAAAGCTACACATGGTAGCTTGTCCCCTTAACCCCAGGGCTTGGAAAGCAGACAGATGGATCTGAGTTTAAGGACACCCTAGTTTACTACCTAATGGTAGTAGGCTAGTCAGAGCTATGTACTGAAACTATCTCAAAACACAAAACGAAAGCAAAAGTGTTTGTGTAGAAGACAGAAGCCAACCCTATATGCTTTTTGAAATAATTTTAAATCCATTTTTGCGCCAGGTGTGGAGGTACACACCTTTAACCCTAGCACTTGGGAAGCAGCAGAGGTAGGTAGAACTTTTGACTTTGATTGAGGGGAGCTATTTGAGCTTGTCTACATAAGTTGAGTTCTAGGATAGCCTGGCCTATATAGAAAAACCCTGTCTCATTAAATAAATAAATTCTAACACATCTGTGAGCTTGCCTAAGTGCAGAAGCCCTCAGTTCCTCTGGTATTAAAGCCAGCACAAGTAGGTGCTCCTAATCAGAGTCACCTCTTCAGCACATTATTTCTGGAGACAGGTCTTTATTTTTCAGGACTCGGTCTGTGTAGCCTTGGCTGTCCTGAAACTAACTACATAAACCAGGCTGGCTTCAAACTCAAAATATCAGCATGCCTCTGCCTCCTGAGTGCTGAGACTTAAGGCGTAATGCCATGCCCAACTGTTTGAAGGTCTGAACTGAACTTGAAACTTACTGAGTGGGCTAACTGGCTGGTGAGTGAGCCCCAGGATGCTCCTGTCTAGTCTGGTGGGCTGTCCTTAGTCTCTATATGGGTGCTGGAGACCTAGCTCAAGTCCTTGTGCTTGGGTAATCACTTTATTAAAGGTGCTACCTCCTAAACCCCACAGTCAGATTCTGAACCTATGCTATTTTTCTGTGTGCTGTGTCAACGGGGTCTGTATAGCCCTGTGGAGAAAATGCACTTCATTTAATAAAGTCAAGCAGGTCTGATTGTGGAGGGACTGGTTCTTTATTTCAAAATGTTACTTGTCAATATTCAGTATCAAAACAGTTGCACTACAAGGTTCTCTTTCTCCAGTCGGAGGAGAGTACAAACAAGCCAGGAATCTGCAGGGTGCCCACCTAACAGGCTGAGAAGAAACCACCTGAACATGGCAATTGGGTGGGGACACTTGAAAGATCAGCACACCACTAGCCCACAGACTGCAAAGAATTCTCACAGCCAATGGGTTGGCCAAGGTAACCCAACCCCCCAAACACAAAATTTCAAAATAATATAAAATTTAAAAAGTTCTTTTTTTTTTTTTTTTTTTTTTACATAAGCTATTCAAGATTTCTCCAGCACTGACTGATACAACGCACAATTAGATGGCACTTTAGAGACAGCAGCTTCAGGAAAAGGCAATGAGATGACTTTCATGTGGCTAAATCAGTGGCATAAACATAATTTTGCTTCTCTGTCTCCCTTGGGGGCAGGTGAACACTAAGAGGTCACCACAACACTAAGGGGCAGCATGATCCATTTTTGAGCAGTTGGGGAAGGGGTGGAGCTGAGACAAGTTTGGGCTCAAGGCTGGGGTCAAACCCTTGCCTGACATGCATAAGGCCCTGGGAGGTGGGGCAGTCTCAGACGTCTCACTACCTTATTTGGTCACATCTGATGGAAAAAGTAAAAAATAAAATAAGTGTAAAAGTTGTTCAAAGATACCAAAGCTGAAACCCTTCACAGCCCAGAAGAGTTTTTTGGTTTTGGCTAACTTCCTAGAATCCCCTTTGTTTGGCTAAGACGAGGTGCAGAGCACTGAGGTCTCCCACAGTGGAGCCTGCCTAGGTTCTGCTGGCTCTCAGGAAGGCAGGCCCATTCCTGTGTTTCTCCTCCATGGCGAGACAGTATCCATTAGGCTAACATGTGCTGCTCCAAGCTGCAGAAGTGCTTGGAATGTTAAAAATGGTTGCTAAGATAAAAAGTAATCAAATGTGCATATCACAACTGCATTGAGGACACTTTGCGTTGTGCTCACATTCCCTTAAATATTGTTCCCAAAGGTGTTCAGCCCCTCCAGCTGGAACTCTGGGAAGAGGCTGACACAGTTTTGTGAAAAAGACAAGAGGGGTAGAGGGGGTGGCGGGAGGGAAAGCAGCCTTCAGTTAAAAAGATCAGCCCTCAGTTTCAAGGTCAGCTTCTGGGAGGCTGGCCTCAGGCGGAGTCAAGGTCAGAGGGAGAAGAGGCCGCAGGGCAGGGATGGGGGAGGTCTACATCTCGTTCAGGTCCAGCAGGGTCTGGTCCAGCATCCTTTGTGTACAGAGATGCTCCTCTTTGGTGCACTTCAGCTTATCTAGTGGGAATAAAGAAGAGAAGTTACAGAAAGTACCAAGTTCTCCCCATTCTGAGATTTGCTCCAGGTGCAGGGAAGGTAACAAAATGCAGCTACTAAAACCCTGGGTCCTGTGGGGTCTCTAAGAGTTTCTTTCCTACCTGGGGGAGGGAGCTGGGCTTATCTGCCATTTCCTCTCCCTCCCACAGGCAACCAAAAGACATTCAGCTTTCAGTCTCAAAAGGATCCGGTTGAAAGCCTCAAGTACCCACCCACTCTTTGGCTCTGTCCACAGGTCATTACCTACTTGAAATGCCACAGTAGAGTGTGACCATGGCAGACAAGGACAAAGATCAAAATCTCAAGTAAAGAGCACAGGATCCTCCTACAATAGGTACTTTCTTCAAAGTGGAGAGGTCAGGAGTCCTCAGGTTTAAGACAAGAATACTATCCAGACGCATTCTTGTAAGTAAAGCCCCACTGAGATTTTAGCAGAGTTATCAACAGAGACGACCCAGACACAAAAGCAGCAAGAAGGAAAATTATCAGGAAGAAAGCTAGTGGTAGGACACCAAGTATTAACCTGTTTAGCAAATAAACCACGGAGCTTCAGGGAAGGGAAGAAAACGCGCAAATCAGGCCCATTTTCATGCTATACACCCTTCTTGCCCATCCCTGTTTCCACCCAATCAGAAGAGCCCATCTCAGGGCCTGCAGATGAAGCAGTTACAACATCTTGTCAAGTCAGTGTTTTTATTGTTAGAAAATATCCATGCAGGAAAGCAAACCCTACAGTCAAGTGTCCAGGTGAGAGGGCTGCAGCTAACGGTTTCCAAGTCCCACACTAAATCTCCCAGGCCCCTTCTTCATCACCCACAATCTTTCTAGAATAGAAATAGCCACCGCAGCGAAGCGTGACGGGGCTGCCAAGGATATCAACAGTAGTCTAGCTGCCCTATTAAAAAGCAACTTGCTTAGGGCGAACAGTAACTTTTAAAAAGGCAATCAGCTTTTTGCTGGGTCCAGGTCAGTGGTGTGGGTTTACTGGGCATCAGGGAGCCCTGCCCGTCAGTCACAAAGACCATGCAGCGTTAGCTTCAGCTCATTAGAAAGCAGGCGGTTTCGCTCAAGTTGGCTGTAGAGACGCTCTGCAGCAGCAACAGAGAGGGGAAGAGGAAAGGAGAAACAGGAGGAGAGAGAGAAAAGGGGAGGTTAGTAGAAGGCAGAGGCAACCGTTGTCTTTCACCTAGCTGGTCTATGTAACATGCACCATTCGGCAGGAGAGTACGAGGACCCAGGGCAGGAAGAGTGAGCCAGTTGGTGGAAAGACCAACAAGGAATACAGTAAGAATTTCAGCTGCAGGACCATTCTGAATGTGAAAATACACTTCCTTCACAGCATCTGTGCCTGGGCTGGGACAGTCACATGGCAGATACAGTGCACTTAGAAAAAGGCATTCAGCCATGAGGGCTTGGGAATCCCAAAGGGAATACTATGCATAACTACCTCACTCACTCGACCTTCACTCTCATACTTCATACGAAGTGTAGTATAACAAAGACATCCTAAAGTCCTCCCCAATTCATGGTCAGGTTCCCCTTTTACACCCCCATAATAAAATACAATTGATTTAAAGAACGTTATATCATCTCCTTGCCAAAGGTGGCTACAGATTCCAATTCAGGCCAGTGAGATGTAGGGGAAGCTAGGGCTCATGAGAAAATTTTAGATTTCTCTCTTGCTTTGAATATAAATATGATATCCAGTACTGTGTATTTCAATCTTAGACACTCTAGTATTCATAGGCTACAGCTACTCATCAATGGCTAGACGTGTTAGGCATAAAAATAATTCCATGCTACCAAGTCTTTTTCTTATAACCTAAAACATTACTGAAGTGTACATTTAACCAGTGCTCAGGTCCAGTGCCTTTATCTAGGCTTTCTACTTAGAGCACAACTTAAGAGGAAATGAAGTATGAAGATTTTAGACTCTTCCTAGACCCCAATGAGATAGGACCTTGCTCTGTTACGCTGGCTCATTTCAAACCCGATTTTGCAGCTATAGCCTCCAAAAATAACTGGAATTACAGGTATGTACCACTCCATTCTTGGTCCACCCTACTATCAATCTCTGAAACTCAGGTGATTTTCTGGTCCGTCCCCCCCTCCCCCCAACACAGGGTCTCACTACATAGCTCTGGCTGTCCTAGAACTCACTTTAGACCAAGCTGGGCTCCAATTCAGAGCTGTACCCCCACTGCACCACTGGATGTTCTTCTAAAGGACCAGATTGAATTCCTAGTTTAAGTTCAAGTTTCTATGTTTTAGAGCTTGTTTCAGCTTGAGACATGGTTTCATTTTAAAGCTAGGCCTTGCTCTCTTGCTGGGACCGATCATCAAAACAAACCACTTAGTAACTGGCACCATCTCTCCTCTCTCTCAGGGAAGAATATGGGAATTTGTAAAGGCACGCTTCAGGGTCCCCCCCCCCCAAGGTTATTTGTTTTGGGCTGGCTTCAAACTTATAGGATCCTCTTGGCTCTGCCTTCGAGTGCTTTAACTATAGATGTGCGCCTGCATGACTGGCCAGACAGGCTTTGCCTGTCAGTGACCAGAGGGTTCTACAGACATGTACTACCACAGCACATCAATATGCTAATGTGCAGAATCTTTCTGTGTATACCAGAATTACCCTATCCTACATGACAGAACAAGAGTAGTCAATAAGCTTCTGGAGGCTCAGTGTAGGGCCTGTTTAATTCAGGAGACATTCTTGGCAAATAGTAGGCACTCAAACTCTCGACTCTCACCCCTCAACCTGTGTTACTATAGCTATATCTCATCCATACCCAACTTGGTTTGACCCCCTACACCTGTTTTTGAAAAAAAAGTTAAGGACCAGGATCTTGTTCCTTTCAACAGATGGTTCCATTTACAGAAATGATAATGAAATAGATTTTATTGCCTAACAGAACTAATCCCAGGACAGAGTTCCCTAAAATCTGCATTGTAAGAAATTTTTCTGTTTCTGAGCTTGAACCTAAGTTCTAAATAACTATTTCTAATGACTACTGTCAGGATCAGATATTATTAGTTCACTAAAGCTCTTAGTTCCTGATAGCACCAAAACAGGGCAAAGTGGGGCTCTGGCCCAATTCTGGCCATGCTCAACCAAACAATTCCAAAGATGGGCCAGCAAGACAGCTCAATAAACACTTGCTGCCAAGCCTGGTGACCCGAGTTGGAGATCTGGGAACGTCATGTATTCGGGATGGGGGGGGGGGGAGAAAGAACCCAAGGAACCACAGTGTGTTCAAGGAAGGAGGCTCATGGGATTACTTAAATGAACTTTATTCATTTAAAAATAAGTGAAACTGGATTCTAATCTCACCACAAGACATGACAGAAACAAGTGGCTGTCATACCAGACATCAGCGGTATGACACTTTCTGCCTATGACTGAGCCCAATTCTCCAAACATACCCTCAAATTACTAGAGCAGTGGATGCCCACCACATCCCCTCCTTCTCCATCTGTCTGCAGGAGCTGAGAACCACTCAGCCCTGAGCTGTCAGCCCCTCTCCTTTATCCCTTCAAGCAAGTCCGTTTGACTTCCTGACCAACTAAGCTTTTCTCTTTATTTAACCTTTCCATATCTGCAGCTGATTGTACTTTCTTGTTCCTCTTGTTCTTCCTCTTCCTCCTCCTCTTCTTTCTCTCTCTCTCTTTTTTCTTTCTTTCAGACAGGGTCACTCTATATAGCACTGGCTGCCCTAGAACTATGAGACTGGCCTGCCTCTGCCCTGAGTGATGGGATTAAAGGCATGTAGCTCCATGACCTGCATCTTTATGGTTCTATGTTTGCGTAACTTAAAACACCTTGCAATCCCTTTGGATTCAAAAATCTCTTATCAGCTCCTCCCCGGCAGCCTCGGGGCCTTGCTTTCACCTGCACACCCGTCAAAACACGCTTCTCTTGCTTCCCAAACCCTAAACCAGGACATTAGCTCCCTACATCTTTCCACACAATCACTTTCTCAGCCTCAAATAGTTACCTAACTTCACCTCTGCACACTTAGTTGTCAGTGTTTATCTTACCAGGCACGGCTGTGCAAGCCTATTACCCAGCACTTTGGAGGCTAAGGTTAGCCTGGGCTACACAGTAAGACCCAGGCTCGGAAAACAACATAAAATCTTCAACCTAGCCTAGCATTTCCTGAAGTACAGCATATTCTTCATTAGTGGTACATGCATGCTACTGTTTATCTTTTGAACTTTAAAACACTTTAAAAGCAAGAGTCAATTTGAAGACAACAAAGACAACAGACCAGTATCAGCTAGCACAATGACAGCAAACATCGGGAACTTGGAGCCAGCACACCGGCTAATACATTCTCAATCCAGTGTACACATAGAAAAGGACACCAAATATACTATTTTTTACTTGAAAAAAAGTTTTTTTGGGCAGTGTTTCTCTGTGTAGCCCTGGCTGTCCTGGAACTGGTTCTGTAGACCAAGCTTGTCTCCAACTCACGTCTGCCAGCATTTGCCTTCTAAGTGCTGGGAATAAAGGTATGTATCACCCAGCAAAAGTTGTCTTGAAAGAATCTCAATATACTGGCTGGCCCAGAACTTGATATGTAGACCAGACTGGACTCGAACTCAGAGATCCATCTGCTAAGATTAAAGGTATATACCACCACCACCACCACCACCACCCCCAGCCTTGTTTATTTTTGACTCAGGGTCTTGTTCTGTAGTTTAGTGTGGCCTTAAACTTTTGCTCTTCTTTCCTCAGTCTCCTGAATGCCGGGTACAGGGTTACCCACCATGCCCAGAGAGAACAACCTTCATTCTTCTCGTAGTACGCACTTGTTCATCACTACAGTGGCACCTCCATCAGTTATCTGACAAGAACAGAGCTTCCCAGCTGCACTTCAGCAGCCATCCTGCCCCCCACTTCACAGCCATGTGTTCTTCCCCAACTATGCTTTTTCACTTTGTTTTTCTGTGACTATCATACTGAATACTGACTATCTCCAAACTGCATTCTGCTCATTAAAAGCTAACCCTGGGGCTGGTGATGTGGCTCAGTGGTCAATGCTTGCTTGGAAGGCTCAAGGCTCTGGGTTCAGAATTCTGCATCACCAAACCAAACACAATGAGCACACCTCACACACTGTCGGTACAGGTGGCGGTGCCTGTCTCAAGAGGCAGAGGCAGGACTACCATGAGCTCAAGGGCAGCTTGGGCATAGTCTGAGTTTGTGGACATCCAGGGATAGTATAATACTCTCTCAAAAAGACAAAAGAGCTCAAAAATTCCAATTTGGGGGTCACCATGAGACCAGTGCCCCTCCCAATTAGCACCTCAAACTATGTGCGGCTCACACGGGAGCTTTGACGCTGGCTTGTCCTTTACACTCAGAGCACCGTTAGCGCAGGAGGCTCCTCGGCTGCGTCATGTCATCAGGACAGCTAGAAATCACCAGGCTCTGCCAAATAAACCATCCTCTACTTAATCTCAAAGGCTACGTGGCAGGAAGAAACAGTGTAGGCAAAGGAATCTGGTTTGGAAGAGAACTTCTCTACCTAGATAGCTATACCTTCCCTTTCTCTCTTTGTCGAACTGAAGTTCAAACTCAGGGCCTTGTATACACTGGGTGACACTCACCCCTTGGGCCACGTTCACAGCCCTGGATACTGAAAAAGTGAGTTTCAAATACATACCCTGCTAAGAAACTGAAAAACTATGCAGCATTTAGCTGTGACACCAAATTTATCTGCTGTATAAACTGAAACAGCTGTTGATATTCAATTCTACAATATATATCAAGAAGAATTTCACGACAGAAATTTAACAGTAAGTCATTACCCTCATGTGTATGTTGTTTGAACTATTGATATTCAATTCTACAATATATATCAAGAAGAATTTCACGACAAAAATTTAATAATAAGTCATTACCCTCATGTGCATGTTGTTTGAAAGAAATATGCATGAGTGGTCGTTTTCCTTTTGCCCACCATTTACTATGTGCTTCCTATCTCATAGAGAACAAAGTGAAACCCATGGCAGCAGCCTCAAGTAAGTGAGAAAGGTTTAAAGACGAAACACCCACCCATCAAGAATCCAGCCCACCATGTGACACCTTCTTCTGTGAGTTTGGATGACAGAATTATTGAACTGTAAGGATGGATCTGGGGATGTAGTCTTTGAATCTTTGGCAAAAGAGTAGAGTATTAGGAGATAATTCAATGGTTGCTGACCTTATTGTATGGGAGATGGGCTAAAATGGGCTAAAAGAATGAAAATGCCCAGGCGGACTATGTAAGGACTCTGAAGTACAAGACTTGAGGAATAGCGCCAGACTTCCTACCACGAGGAGCCTTTACTAGTCACTCCAAGACTCCAATTAACAGGTTTAAGTGTCAAGAAAAACACACACACAAAATAGCTTTGATCATACAGAAGTCAGAAGAAGAAAAGCCTAATACTGCTGTCCCCACATCGCACGGCAGGGCTCCGTCTTATGTACAGCAACAGCTCTGTCAATAATGTAAATGCAGGAGAGCATGAGGCTTCTGGCAGCTTAACATTTTAATATGGGGTGGGGGGTGGTTGAAAGCACATATGTAAATTGCTTTGTGCCCCCCTCCAGGCACTCCAGCCCTAAGGCTGTGGGAACCAGCCAGGCTGACCCAAATGGAATCCAGAGCCAGTGGGGTGTTGGGTTCCCCAAGGAAAGGGGGTAGATCCAGAACAGAGCAGAAACAGTGACAGTTTATCTGTATGAAAAAGAACACTCCAGGTGAGAAGGGCTGGCTCAACTGAGGCAGCAGCTTAGGAAGAAGGAACAAGGGCAACAGCAGCAGCAGAGGGCCAGACACAGAGGCTGCACCACTCTCCCAGGGTTAGTGGGAAGACGGTGCAGGTTAGCACTAAACAGCGCCACAGCAAACAGGTAAAGTCCCCCAAAACTTTTGGTGCTATTTACTGCTTGGCTTGCTTTGGGACTCAGCTCAATTCTTAAACTGGCTGCTTCTCACCCTGGGTATGTTCTATTCACTTTAGTATCAGGGCACCAATCATCATCTCTACACATAATAACCCTGGCAGTCCTGGGACTCACTGTGTAGTCCAGGCTGGCCTCCAATTCAAGAGACCCAACTGCCTATGCCAGGGTTAAAAGTGAGCGCTACCTAGAGCGTTCTATGTTGGTTTGTTGAGACTTTGTCTTGCCACCCAGCATTAGCTGGCCTTCAATCTGCACCAATCCTTCTGCCTTATCCTCTAGATGGCGTGGCTTACAGTTGTGTCACCATGCCTAGGTTTGAGAAACTAAAGTGAAAACTCAATGCGAAGCAGAGCTGGGCTCGGTGGCACATGACTGTCACCTTAGAGGCTGAGGGTGAATTGGGAGAATTTGGAGTTCCAGGGCAACATTGCTTATATAATTAGACCTTGTTAGAACTAGATGGGAGAATAAGAGAGAATACAAATTATATTAAGATTAAAAGCCTCCCCAGGTTCTGCCAAACAGATAACCAGCACCAACGTTTGTTTCCAAGTAGGTGGAGGCTGCAGACTCAAGGACAAAACCCAAGCCCAGTCTGTGAAGCCGCACCCTCACCCACGAGCCAGGATCCCAACCCCACTCTGCTGCCTGATAGTTACATAGAGGTCATGTCATTGAGGGCGTGGTCCAGCTCGTCGCTAATGGCCTTGTACTTCAGTTTCTGGGCATAGAGCTCGTCTGGACAGGCACAGGAACCACAGGGATGATGGAGGGGATAAAGTGAAAGGTATCAGAAGCAGATGAAGAGAGGGAGTCATTAGAAAATAGGAAAAATGGGGCCATAGGTCTAAAACCAGGAAGAAAAAAAAACAAACTATTCTGGAAAAACTAAAAACTAAAAACTTCTGGCAGCCGTGACTGGCCATTTGCAATCTACTTTCCCCAATTGTCAACAGTACTTCCTGATGTCTCTTCAAGTCAACTGCAGCAAGAACTGAGAACCTGAACACATGCCAGCTCCTACAGGCACCCAATTCTGAAGCAGTGACAAAAAAAGGGAGAAAGCACACAGTCTTGGTGACTCTTCTCTGCCTACTCAGGGCGATCATCACTCATGGTTCTACGACCGCCTCCCCAAACCCCTTCAAAGAACATCCAGTCACCAAGAGCGTATCAAGGAAGTTCTCAAAGCAAAAGACTTGCTTCTTTGTTAAGGTGGACAGACAAAGCTGCCAAACTACAAGAACAAGAAGCCCTGACTGTTGGATCTGTTCGGGCTGTGAGACTTAGTTGTTATCTCCTGCAGGTGTCACCCAGCCTGAATGATAAAAAGAAATACCCAATGGTGGCCACAGGGTGGCATGCACAACTTCACTACCTTCTAAAAATCATGGCTTCCCTTTAAACTCACAGAGTCAAGATTTAAGATATTTAAGATTATTAAATTGGAGATAAATACAGCCATTACATCTTTTCAAAGGAAAGATGGCAGATTCCAGAAATAAGCAGTCTTACTATAAAGGAGAAGATATAAAAATCCTGATGTATTTTGCCTAGCTATAACACAGGACAGGATGAATCCAATATTCCAAGTCACTACCAATTCTCTGATGAACAGACAAAAGGCTCAAGATTAAAGGGTAAGGTCTTTCTCTCGTGCGCTCCCTCAAGTGCTCCGTACCTTCCAAGTCATCAATGGTCTTTTCCAGCTTGGCTACCGATCTTTCAGCAAACTCAGCACGGGTCTCTGCCTGTACAAGGATCAGAACGAAAGATGGTTATTTCTTGCCCTCATACCTCTAGGCCGGCCATTCAGAACCAAGGCCAACAAGGCGCATGATTAATATTAATGCTTTATATCTTTCCATGTGGGTCAGCCCCTCAGCTCACCTCCTTGAGTTTATCAGTAAGAATCTTTATTTCTTCTTCATACTTGTCTTCTTTTTGAGAGTACTGTTAAGAAAAGTAGAATACAAATTTCAGAGTAGAGACTGTCTCACAGACAACAGCCATAGAATTCTCACACAAGCCATAGACATTCTCTTGAATTTGATCTGGTCCAGGACGAAAAGCAAGGACCACTTTCTGACAATGGGTCCCAAGACCCAACCATTTCTAAACTAAACTTGCAGAGTAAATTCCAACAGGCCCCTCCTTTGCTTTTGTTAACAGACTGAAATTCTAATCTTATTCCTATCAACTCAAAAGTGTTTTTCCTTTCTCCAACTTAACCAGCAAGAATCTACAGTTAAAGCACTCCCTCATGATGGTAAGTGGCAATCATCTGTCTTGACTGCTACTAGGTAGGTCTGTAGAGTTGGCGCTTTG
Source organism: Arvicanthis niloticus (assembly GCF_011762505.2). Classification (NCBI taxonomy): domain Eukaryota; kingdom Metazoa; phylum Chordata; class Mammalia; order Rodentia; family Muridae; genus Arvicanthis; species Arvicanthis niloticus. The sequence goes on along the minus strand of NC_047661.1, from coordinate 69,527,555 downwards.
TTGCCACCATCTGATGCTCCTTATAACTGACTTTGAGCACAGCAGTATCAGCTCAAGGAGCACATGACTCCAGGCACTGCAGACCACAGAGTTATTTGAACCTGAGCAATGGGGGCACACAGGAATTAGCATTAACCTACACTCTGATGGACAAAGGTGGGAAGGAAGAGAATGCTTTTCACTGAATTATACGGAATGGGTATGTCTTTCATTAAGGGCAGGGCTCGGCCCAAGCCCCAAAGCCTGTCATCTTCACAAACCAGCCCTACCTTCTCCGCCTGAGCCTCAAGAGACTTGAGGTTGTTGGTGACATTCTTCAGCTCCTCCTCCAGCTCAGAACACTTACTGTGAACATTTTAAATACCGCAGGAGAGGAAAGGGGAAAGAGGAAGAAATAAAAAAAAGGGAGAGAGACACACAGATGTGAATTGAACCTATGTGTAGAGAGAGCTGGGCTGCATATCAGGGAGGAAAAGTTTCTGGGTAACCTGAGCCAAGTATCAACCCTCCTCCCTCTACCATGGAACAGGGATGCCAGGAGCTGACCCTCCTGTGCTCGGAGTGTTTGGCTCTGATAAAGAAAGAACACTTGAGAGAAATCACTCACTACTAGAAAAAAGTTACGACTGCTACTTGGTTGTGGATGTAGGGGTGGATGCCCAACCCAAACAACCCCCAAATCACCCAGGGGAGGCAGACAGCCTCAGGGGGGAAGGCAGTGAAGCAACTAGGAAAGAAGAGATGAGAGATGCCAAGTAAGTGGAAAGGAAGAATGAAGCATTCCATGGAGAGATGAGAACGCACTCAACAAACCAACTGGTGGAGGGAGGCAGCTGCAAAACAAAACCAAACCGAAGGAGAACATACCACACACACGGACGCTCTCCGTGAGTGGGCTCAGGGTTAGTACCTTTTCTTCAGCAGCACTCAGACACTTCAGGTTCTGGTCCATCAGTCTGATCTGCTCATCCATCTCTCGGCAACGGCTGTTAGTGACAGTCACGGGAATGGCACAAGCCAGGTTGTGGGGAAAAGGTTAAAAAAGGAAGAGCAAGAAAACAAGCCGTACAATGGGGTGTGGGGTGGGTCAAAACAACAGATGGATGGGAAGAAAGTACCACCATGGTCATGATATGTCATGGCTGAAGAGCCAGGCAATGCAAGGCAAGCACAACTGACATTCATCCATGCTCACTTTGTTACACAAGGCCAAGCCGGCACCAATGGGCAGCAGGTGATTTCTCTAAAGCCTTTGCTCTCAAGTTCCCAGGCAGATTGGCAAAGTGTATAAAAACAGAGACCAGGTCTGAAATCAGTACAGGCCAAGGAGGACGAGATTCCAGGTAGAAAGACCCAACAGGATCTTCCAACTAGCTGTTTGCCATATTAGTCTCTATGTTCCCTCTATTTGAGAATCTTCCCAAGAATAAGCAAGCCTTGCTCCCTGTTACTAGTCAAGGTAAGAGAAAGCCCAGAGCCATTTTTAGAGGCTAAAAGCACTACAGAGGACCACCACCCTCCCAGGCCTGTTTAACAAGGTTGAAGGAAGGCTAGTTTACTTGGAATTAGTGCCCAAGCAGGCAGGATGAGCTGACAAAATCTGGAGACAAAATACTCACGACTCTGCCAGCTCGGCGCGTTCTTCCGTACGTTCCAAGTCTCCTTCGATAATCACCAACTTACGAGCCACCTGGAAGAAAAGACCCAGCACACTCAAGCACGACAGGGTGGCGGCCCCTGGTGACTGTCTGTGCAGAAGCTGCACTGCGGAGGTTACCCACCTCTTCATACTTCCGATCTGCCTCTTCTGCAATGTGCTTTGCTTCCTTTAGCTGGATTTCCTGGAGTTCCATCTTTTCTTCATCTTTTAGAGCCCGATTTTCAATCACCTTCATACCTCTGCCAGAAACAGAATGAAAGAATGAACACAGCAATGACATTCTGAGCTGTATACTCCATCCCAAAACTCAAAACTACACCCTTCAGAGTCCATTCCTGCCTGCCGCCCAAATGGAAATTCAATAGCACTTGAACACATATACCATTTAAAATGAATTTGGGCTCTGGATAGAGCAGGAGGTGCTGGTATGTGCAAGGCCCCAGCTCAATTCCCACAGTACAAAATAATAGTAATATAAAAGCACTACCATTTAAAAAGTAGGTTTCAGGGGCTGGGAGTCTAAGTCAGTGGTACAGGGTATGCTTAGCACAGAAGGTAGATGCTGTGTTCAATTTGCAAAAACAAAAGCAGGTCTAGACCAGGATACAGTGGCACAGGCCTGCAATCTCAGCAATTAAAAAGTGGAGGCGGAAGGCTCAAGAGTTCAAAGCCAGTCTGGGTTACATGAGACCACGTCTCAAACAAAAAACACAAACAAAACAAAAAACAGGGCTAGTGGGAAATCCAGGCCAGAGCCACTATCAACCATACTGTCTGCAGTGCCAAGGATGGAACCCAGGCCACCACAGGCCGGGGAGGGGAGGGCTGTTCCACTAAGGTGCCCCACCAGCCTATTCTTTTGGAATTCACCCACCTCTCACTCTCATCAGCAGCCTTTTCCGCTTCCTCTAGCTTCTGCAAAGCAGTGGCAAGGCGCTCCTGGGCACGGTCCAGCTCCTCTTCAACCAGCTGGATCCTGCGGTTCAAGGAGGCCACCTCAGCTTCAGCCTTAAATCAATGGAAAGTGGAAAAGAATCAACGTTTGGTAAAAAGAACCAACTGTAACAGAAGGCTAGACCTGACTACTATGAAGAACCCAGTCATGTAAGCAAGACAGACCCTGTCTTGGCTTAAATGCTAAAAGATCTACCATACACGATTATTAACCAGTTTCTCCTTCCTATCTAAGAACTTCCCTTTGTTCTATATGAACTAATCTCGTGTAGCCAAAGATGGCCTGACCATGCCATATAGTACTTCCCTAGTGTTGGAATTACAGGCATGTACCACAATGTCCAGTTTATGCTGTGCAAGGAATAGAACCCAGGGTTTCATGCACGTCAGACAAGCACTCTAACAACTGGGACGTACCCTCAGCCCTGAAGAGCATTCTAAAATTCAGTTCCTTATCCACACAGTGCCATCTTTTCTCTTCTGGACTCAATTCAAATCCCAGAACCTATAAGAGCCAACAAAGGCAGGTGTGATGACACACACACACCTTCAATCCTGGCATGCAGGAGGTGGAGGTAAGTAGGTCTCAGTGAATCTGAAGCCAGTCTAGTCCTAGTCTACATAGTGAGATCCTGTCTTAAAAGAGCAGCTAGAGGAGACAGACTTCTCCTTCAATGACAGAGACGTCTAGCTTTCAGCTCCAGACTCTCCTGAGGGTTGGGACTCCAGGCACACACCAGGATACCTGACATTTAGTGTCTCTATCACTTTATAATATTTCTCTCTATATGCTAATTTAACTTGCAGTTTAAGTTGTTAACCTCGTGATCCCCTTCCCCGAACACACCAGGAAGATGGTCAACTAATGCCTTCCAGACAGCTTTCCAGACAGGAAAGGGAAAAAGGATGCAAGATTGGGATCTCTTGGGCTGGAGAGATGACTCAACAGCTAAAAGTACCAGATGCCAAGGCTGAGGACCTGAGCTCTACCCCTGGGAAACACATGGTAGACAAAGAGAACTGGTCCCCACAAATTGTCCTGACCTCCACACACACTCTGTTCCATGTGCACACTCATTCTGGGATATTTCCCTCACCCCACTCCACCCCTTCAGTGTGTTCCCTTATAAAAACAAAGAGACCTAGCTTCCACCTACTGCCTCGCCTCTGGCTGGCTGACTGCCTTTCTATTCCTGTAACAACCTCCTACTAAGCTTTACTAGACTTCAGTATAATTCCTAACAGTAATTTCCCTGGCTTCATATACAACAAAGCACAAGTTCAAGTCCAAGTAAGTCACGAACTGGCTATGAGTGAGAAACATACAAACAAAAAGACACAGCTAGTATACTGTCATAGTCTGGAGAGTGTTTTCACAGATGGGATTATACATACAGATGGGATTATACATGGCCACAATCTAGCACTCTGGAGACAGGGACAGAGGGACCATGAGTTCAAGGCCAACGTGGGCTACCCAGGGACACCCTGGTTTTGTTTGTTTGGTTGTTTGTTTGTTTTTTGGTTTTTCGAGACAGGGTTTCTCTGTATAGCCTTGGCTGTCCTGGAACTCAGTCTGTAGACCAGGCTGGCCTCGAACTCAGAATTTAAGATCTTTGCTGCACAAGATGATGTTCAAATGCTTCTATCCTGGTGAACTCTGGCTCTCCTCTCGAGCCCAGATTGTGCCTGAATTCTATTATCCTGGTTTCTCTTAACAGTCAAGGGTGGTAGCAGCTGAAGAATCTGGGCCATCAGCCCTATGGGGAGGGATAAACTAAATAAGATTCCTCCTAATAATCAGGATTGCAACAAAAATTTCCACACACAAACACAGGAGAGTCGAGAGACTGGGAAAGGAGGCAGGAGAGAAGGATACAGGAAAAGAGGATTGAGAAGTCTACATAAATTGAAATTCCTAAGAAACCATTTGTGCTCCTAACTGACCCATTCAGACTACCACAAAGGCAAGCATTCTCTAGTTCTGTCTCTTCTAGGAAAACAGATGTCCTGGAAGACAACACAGATTTATCCTCACAAACCCAACAAGGCCAACCAGCCCAGAGCAAGCCAGGCTATCAGACCCGGGCTTCAATACACTTGCAGTACCATTCAGTACTTACCCCTTTCGATAGCTAAGGCAGCCTGAGTGGCTGGAGAGACGGTTCAACAGTTCACTTGTTGCTCTTACAGAGCCCAGATTTGATTCCCAGCACCCACACAGCGATCTACGACCATCCATAATTCCAGTTTCAGAGGCTCCAGAGCCCTCTTCTGACTTCCATGACACATATGTGCTACACATACACACACCACGCAGGCAAAACATTCATACACATAAAAATCAATAAACCTAAGGGGGAAAAAAATTAAAGAATGTAGAAAAATGCAGCGGGATCTGCAGAAAGCACATGAAATGTTACGTCCCCTTCCAGCTCCTAGCTACCCAAACTGGAAAAAGATAACAGGCTATGGGGGCAGGGTATAGTTTCCATGGCAACAAGCTGGCTCTGGCACTTTCTCCCACAAAACAGCATTTACAATTGAATTCTTCACAAGGGTGGAAAAAGAGGAAGAGAAAATACATCTAGCTCTTGTAAGAGCAAGCCTGTGTTAAAACAAGAACCAAAGATTCAGGATTCCCAGCAAAAGCTTCAGACAGACCAGAGGGTGGTAGGTTCAGGACAGAAAGTTCTACTTTTTCCCTACAGCGGAGCAGTTTTCTTTACAAGGAAACAAAAGGCTACAAAAATCAAGATCTGATACTCCCTCCAAAGGAATACGGAAGACAGCTCACACATACCATTCAGGTCAGTAGGTCACTCCAGGTCCTGGGGCAGGCTAGCGTGATTCTGAGAAACATTACACTTTATGTTTTCCCCCTATTATTCTAGATTTTACCTAATGCCCAGCAGAGCCTGCCTACCTCTCCTCCCCACAATTTAGAGGATATGAGAGGATACGGTGTGAGGTTCCATTCAACAGTAACAGGAGTCTCCATTGTTCAGGAGGCAAAATCCGGCTGTGGAATGCAGCAGCCATTTAGTCTCTTTTAAAAGATAGCTTTGGCTATGACAGAAGTTTAGCTTAAATGCTACAGTGAGCTGTCCTACTGTGCAAGCCTGACAACCTGGGCTTGATCCCCTGAGCTGATGTAATGGTGAGAACAGTCACCAAAGTTGTGCTCTGACCTCAACACACATTATGGAGTGTGTACTGACACACAAACATTATATACATACGACAATAATAATTTAATGTGAAGAAGGGCCCAAACCATACCCCATCCCTTAATGTAAGGAACCGTGGGAGCTGAAGCAGAGGCAGAGCAAGGCCAAGGACACACGGGAGAAGTCTAAATCTGGCACTCTGCCACAGTGGGGTTTCCCATTTTAGATAAAAGTCACAGGTGTAATTCAAAGTAGGGATAGTACTAGAAAAGCCAGGCCTGTGCTGAAGAAAAGACTGCTGTGCGCGCGCCGAGGAAAGCTGGGTGTTATCCGCTGCCCCAGAGTCAACAAAGGTGGAGTCTAGGCAGAGACACTTAGAGCAAAGGGTTGTTTGCCTCTCCTGGAGTGTGCTCTGAAATGGGGGCAGAGAGGCAACCAGCAGCCAAAGCAATCCAAACCTCTAACACAAAGAGAGGTCACCATGCTTCTTAAGAGTCCACCAAACACATGAACATAACATACATACACCCAAACACCCTTCCCCACTTCGGAGATCAAGAATTTAGGCGCAAAGTAAGAACCTGTGTTCAAATTCAAAGCCTACTTTCCTTCCCTCAGCAGTACATCCAACGTTTTAAGGCACAACAAAAGAAAAAGTCAAAAATACTATGGAAAACTTTGGAGAAATTATTTTTTAAAGGGTAAGATGAATCATTCACTAAAAAATGGTTACAGCAGGGCCAGAGAGATGGCTCAGTAGGTGGACCCTGCAGACTTTGGCTCCATACTACATGGTGGGGGTGGGAGATGCGTCCACAATTATCTGCTGCAATTCCAGCTCAAGGGGGTCAAACATCCATCCATACATATGAACAAAATTAGTAATAAGAAAGAAAGGTTATACGGTGGAGGCCCAGGCCTAGCAGTTGAACATGAGAGGAGACTATTCCAGAGGCAAAGCAGAAGGATCACTTGAGTCCAGTAATTCAAGGCCAGCCTGGGCAGGTAAGTTTTCATGTTACATATGCATCTGTTAATCACTAACAATAAGCGCATTTAAATTTTGAATCGTAGGGCTGGAGATATGGCTCAGTGGTTAAGAGCACTGACTGTTCTTCTAGGTCCTGAGTTCAATTCCCAGCAATTACATGGTGGCTCTCACCCATCTGCAATGGGGTATGATGCCCTCTTCTGGTGTGTCTGAAGAGAGCAATGATGACTACATAAAGTTAAAAAAAAGTTTTTTCTTTTTGCATCATCACCTGATGAACTTTAGACAAAGGTGTGGTTGAGTGGTAGAAAGCTTGTCTAACATAAGACCCTAGGTCTGATCCAGCACTGCTTAAAAAAACAAAACCCAAAACAATAAAACCCTCGTACTAAATAAGAGGAAACTCAAAACTGAAAGTAAAACTTCACAGGGAGCTATACTATGAAAGGCCTGTCCTTGGCTCTGGTCGCATCTGGCTTTAACAAGGCAGCTTAGATGCCCATACAAAGTGGAAAAGGTGAGTCCTAATATAACATAGCATTCCAGCAGGTAGTGTGGCAGGAGGAGCCTATGAAACCCACATTCCACAGTGGCCCTAGACAAGAGGTGACTCAAGCATCCCCTTTCCTACTATGACTCTTCAGTAGAGGCTCAAAGTTCGAGAGTGCAAAAAGTCAAAAGCTCGCAAAGAAGATACTAGTTTCATCAATATTTAACTACCACCCGACTTCCCCATTCTGAGGACTTCCTCAGGAGACTTCTGTGAAATACACACACTCGTGTGGCTTATCATCCCAGAGACATCACACAGAAGAAAGGAGTGCCAAATGCACCCACAAGTAAAAAGACCAAACTCTGGGACAGACAGACAGACACACCCAACCTACCCTAAAACCCCTCCCACACAGACATCGGCCTAACACTCTGCAGCACATGGCCAGTTCCTTCCACTGTACTCTCCATTTTCCCTTCTGAAGACTTCCTCATCTCTACAGCAATCTCACTAGACCTGATAAGGAGAAGTTGCAGGCATGCCAGGAGTGGCCAAGCAAGCCTACAGTAACTCCAGCACTTGGGAGGCTTAGGCAGGAGGACTGCTGGGAATACAAAGGGACACCCTGTCTCAAAAGAACCCTACTGGACGCCTAGGAAAGGGTGATGTGAAGACAAGCTCTGTCATCTCTATGCCCAGTTATAAAGCATTTTAATAACGTTTAAACATTAACTTGGAAGGAAGCTGTGCTCTCCTTTTCCACACTCACTCCTTTTGCCCCCTCAAAAATAGTTACTTCTCAAATGAACAGCAGAGGGGGAGACAGAGAGAGACAGAGAGAGGGAGGAAGAGAAGACACCAATAAAGAACGCCAGTAAGCCACCAGAGTTCTTTTTCATTAGGTCCTAAGCAGAAATCCATTCATCCCACTAACACTTTCAGTTGAACAAAAACCACTGTATTGGGTAACTGAGAAAACAGCCTCCCCCGAAATTACCAGTGCCACTCACTAATCTGTTCCCATCCTCCTGTGTTCCAATCAGTCAGGAACCTTGAAACTGGCGTGGCATTTGACTATCTGCTATTCACTCCCTTATCAGCCAGCTTAGGAGAAAGGTTCTCAGTCAAATTCGTACTGCTCACACTTCAGGCCTGAATCTGGCAGAAGTTCCTGCCTTCCAGGTCATGATGGTCAGGGTCTAGTAAATTTGCTGGCTGTGACATTTGCTAACAACGGGTGAAGTACCATCTCCTCTCCCTCTTCACAAGGGGCAGGCATACCAGTTAGTTATAAAAGGTCCCCAAGCTCGAGGGTGGGAGGTGGCGCCGTAGCCTTAAGCTCCGCCAGTGAGGGAGGGAACCGCGCTTCCTCTCAGCCAACTGCTGGCTCATTTCCTGAGCAGGAGGAGGGAGCGGAAAAGCAGCCAGTAGGCCAGGTCGGGGGCTTTCCGGCGGTTCCCACCTCCCCACCCTCATTTTTCACAGGTTAGGCTCGGCCCCTCCCCGGCCAGAGGAGCACTCACTTACTTCTACCCCTCCGACCGGAAACCTCAGGCTAGAGTAAAAGGTCCCCACCCTTCGCAGAGAAGTGGGGGAGGGAAAGGCCGCTGAGCCCCTCCCCTGGCCGCGCCCGGCTCCGAGGGACCGAATGAATGAGCTGGGGGTAAAGGGAGAGGGCAGCCCGCGCCGCGTGGGGCTCGATTCTTTCCAGGGTCTAGCCTGCTCGCGCAATCACTTAGTTTCCTCCGCACCCGCTTACCCGGCCATCGTAATCGAGTCCCACCCAACCTTGGCGCTCCACGACTAGTTCGAGCTTCCAGGGCTCCATGGAGCTGAGCACAGCAGAGGGGCGCCGATCCCTTCCCTGCTGCGCCTCAGCTCTCCGTGCGTACCTGCTCCCGGGCCCGCCTTTCTCCCTCCACTTCCCGCTGGAGGCGCTCGGCCCTCTCCTCTGCATCATCAGCCTGCTGCTGCAGAACCTGAATCTTGCGCTTTACCGCCTCGATGGTGGTGTTCCCGGCCATGGTGCCTACCCAGCTGCTTCTGGAAATCAGGTTCCTACCTCCTCCGCTCGGCGTTGTAGCCGCTTTTCACCCTACTTCCGCCTGCTCCGCCCTGAAATACCGGAACTCACTCACCCGCCCGGATGTGACGCCGCCGCCACCGCGCGTCCTCCCCCCTGCCAAGCAGGCGGGAACGCAGTCCACTCGACGGGCAGCGGGCAGAAAGTGAGGGGTGGAGCCTCCTAGTAACCCTAGACGACCACTCAGGGCGGCCTTTCCTAGACCAGTAAAGAGGGGCGGGGTTTGGTAAGGCTACCATAGTAACTGAGAGGCGCTTCATAGTCTAGCCTCACCCACCAGGCTGCCTCCCAACAATGGTTGTCCCATTTACTAAAATGGTGCTGTCGTGAACACTTACGCAGTTGACCCCTCTCTTATCCGGTACCTCCCTACCACTGTATCTGCTCCGCTCTGCTATATAAAATACCCCATATGCTTCCACTTGTACTCAGTCTACGACAGACTCCAAAACCAGGTTCTGAGACAAGCCTAGAAGACTCTCGCCTTTATCTTGCAAGGAGTCCCAGTGAGCTCCTTCAAAAATCGATTAGGAGGCGCTGTGGATATTGCTCAGTTTGTAGAGCACTAGCCCAGCACATACGAAGCCCTGGGCTGAATCTTCAGGAGCACTTACACTAGCTGAGTGGCACGTATCTGTAATCTCAATACTTAGAGGGTGGAGACAGAAAGAGCAGAAATCCAAGGTCATCCTTACCTATCCGGTAGATTCAAGGTTAGTCTGCGCTACATAAAAACGCTGTCTCAAGACAAACCCAAAAACTATTGCAACAGTTCTCTCCCATTTCCTGGAAGTCAATACTGGAGGGTGGAAGAGACAGGCAAGTTGGCATTCTATTAAGATCAGCCCTGAACTTAAGTGTTTTGTTTGAATAGCAGGCTTGTCCCCTGTAGCTTTTGAGAGAGTCCACATGAATGAGCAGCTAACATGCCACCCCCTTTAAACCCACCCCCAATGATTTAAGACTTGGTAATTTAATATGTATAACCCCTTTTGTAGACAAGATATTTACACCTCTTATCATATCCTTGGTGCAACAGCAAGATATAAGTATCTGTTCGAGGCCAGCCTGGTCTACAGAGTGAGTTCCAGGACAGCCAGGGCTACACAGAGAAACCCTGTCTCGGGAAAAAAAAAAAAAAAAAAAAAAAAAGATATAAGTATCTGGAAAACTACTGTGGAATTTAACCTCTAAATCGTAGTAGTAACTTTTCATTAGTTTTACTTTGGCTTTCAGGTACTCCAAGGAATGAGTTTAAAAACTACTTCTATAAGCCCTCCCATTCAGGATTTCTGGAAGCACAACTATAAAGAGGTTTATTTTATTTTTCGTTTGCTTCTCTAGGTTTTTTTTTTGTTTTTGTTTATTTGTTTTTGTTTTTTAAAGATTCATTGGGCTGGAGAGATGGCTCAGTGGTGAAGAGCACTGACTGCTCTTCCAGAGGTCCTGAGTTCAATTCCCAGCATCCACATGGTGGCTCACAGCCATCTGTAATAGGATCTGATGCTCTCTTCTGGTATGTCTGGAGAGAGAGACAGTGTATTCACGTAAAATAAATAAATGAATCTTTTTTAAAAAGATTTTATTTATTTATTTTACATATGAGTGCTCTATCTGCATGTACACCTGCATGCCAGAAGAGGGCATCAGATCCTATTACAGATGTTGTGAGCCACCCTATCATTGCTGGGAATTGAACTCAGGACCTCTGGAAGAGCAGATAGTGTTCTTAACCACTGAGCCATCCCTCCAGCCCCTGCTTCCCTAGTTTTTGTTTACTTTGTTTTATTTTTGTTTTTTGAGATTGTATCCCAGGTCCTGACTGGCCTCCAACTCATTTTTGTAATCTTGGATGTTCGTAACCTCTGAATCCTTCTTTATCAGCTTCCTAAGAATTGAAATTCCAAAGTTTTCCACTAGAGGCCTTCAAATGAAGATGTAGAACTCAGCTCCTCCTGCACCATGCCTGCCTGGATGCTGCCATGCTCCTGCCTTGATGATAATGGACTGAACCTCTGAACCTGTAAGCCAGCCCCAATTATATGTTGTTCTTTATAAGACTTAAAGGCAGGGGGTGTCTGGAGAGATGGCTCAGCGGTTAAGAGCACTGGCTGCTCTTCCAGAGGTCCTGAGTTCAATTCCCAGCAATGATAGAGTGGCTCATAACCATCTGTTATGAGATCTGATGCCCTCTGCTGTTATGTTTGAAGACAGCTAAAGTGTACTCATATACATTAAATAAATAAATCTTTATAAAAAAAAAGAATTGAAATTCCAGGTGTGAACTGTCACATTCTATCTTTATTTCTCTGGGTTTCTACTGCCTTCTCAGTAGCTAATAATGATAAATCCCTCCTCTGATAAACCTCTTCCCTTCCCTGAGAAATAGGATAAGAAGTAGGATTTAGAACTAAGAATATTAACTTGAGTCTCTGAGTTCAGCAAAACACATTCTGCTCCCTGTATCTGGTTTTAGGTCCCAGGATGTTCCTTTCCTTTGGGGGTAGTGGGGAAGACTGCCGAACAGTGAGACTATTCAGAAAAAACAACTTGGACAAACAATAGTTTTCTCAGTAGTGTATCCTGTACAAATTGATTACTGCCCACCTTCCCAGGAACTAAGACAGAAGGCAAGGTTCTGACATGCAGGAAAATTGTTTTGATGGCCTAAGTGTTTCTCAAGTTTGTTTTGAGTAAGTCTCATCAGAGATGTTGCTGGTGAGAATTTTTGTCATCTGAGTGCTGACCAGCAGGTGGCACTGTTGTACCTCCCTAAACCCTTAGACCTGATTTTGGCCAACCGAAGTTGAGACAACATTGAATTGCATTCCAGAAGCTGGTTCCTTTGTACAGATAATCTCTTCTTGATCTAGGAAAGCAGATAGGTTGACTCCCGATAGCTTTCAGAGGCATGATGGATTGGCAGCAAGGAGGCCAATCAGTGCCATTGTTTTCCTGGTGACAAACAATACAACATACCAACAGGTGTCTCTGTTCATCCCTGTCTCTTATTTCCTCATCCCTCCCAGCACATGTTCCTAAAAAAGGGTGTTGTGACTCTTGTGTCCTGAGTCCTACCCCTTGCATTCCTCTTTCCTCTATTTGTCCCTAAACAGCTTCTGATTTCATCTGGGATTAAGTGAGCTCTGGGTTCAGTGAGAGACCCTGTCTCCAAAAACAAGATGGAGAGATATAGAGGAAGGTATCCAATGCCTACCTCTGCCTCCACACCCTCACAGGCAAGCTCACACAGATAAACAACACGTGAGCGCGCGCGCACACACACACACACACACACACACACAAGGATCTTACACATGGTTGCACAAAATTTAAATATACTCTTACTGTCACCAGACTGTAGCTTAAAGATGGTTAAAACTATGTATTTTGTGCATGTATATTTCACTACAACTTAAAACTATAATAGTAGCTAAACTCTGAGAAGAAAAAACAAGATTGGGCTGACCTTGTTACACCAGTGCCCTCTCTTTGTTCAAGCAGCCCTAAAAAATCCCACACATTCAGGAAGGCTTCTCAGATAACCAGACTACCAGTGTAGACACGTAGCTATTGGCTCTCTCATTCCCCTGTTGAGTTACTTATTAATCTCAAGGTCAGAGGCTGAGCTGTTAGCCCTTTGTGTATTAGACAAAGGGCCCTCTCCACAATGCTGCACATATTACAATCTCTGCTCTCTACTTAAACCTCCGGGCTCTTCCTCGTCCATGCTCTCCCCAGCTGCCACAGACACCCTCTTTGCTATCTTGTTCTCTTTGAAGCAAAGGTCAGCAAGTTTCAGTAAACTGCCTTTACAGGTCATGCAGACTCTATAGCAATTATTTTATTGAACAGAAAAAAAACACTAAACATTATGTTCTAATACTACTTTACTTACAAAACCAGGCTGTGGCAGGGCTTAATGGACAGGTGGTACTTGGAAAAAAGATGGCTTTCTTTCTGCTTATGTCTCAACAAAATTTCCCCTCTTTGTGTCTTTGTTTGTTTGTTTGCTGTTTTATGTTGTTTGAAACAGAGTCTTTCTCTCTCTCGCCATAGCTGTCCTGAAACTCACCATGTAGACTAGGCTGGCCTCAAACAGAGATCTCTCTGCCTGCCTCTGCCTCCAAGTGCTGGATTAAAGGTGTATATTACCATGCCTGGCCTTACTTCTTCTTCCTGTACATATCTATGAGGGGTACTTACTGAGTGTGTGAGAAGGTAACAAAGCGAACAGGATTAAGTTGAGAATTTAAATTTTTAAGACTAAATTTTACATATTTAAATTCTTTACCCAGGTAGTGGTGGCATAAAGAAGTAGCAGCTTGTACTGGACAAGACTTTTAGACACTTGAGGCTACATTTAGTGCATGCCACCAGATTTGCATCACGAATCTCTGGTGTTTACTCTAACACTCAATACATCTGAGCCTTTGAAAGAGAAGAGCCAAAGAGAAGAGCAGATGCCTCATGGCAAAGACTGAATGTGAGGATCTAAGAACATTTGTAAGAGATCCACTCTGGCTTTTAAGCTGTTTTTCAAAGCCAAATGTGATTTAAAATTGCATCAGATTCTAGTTTTCTCCTCACCCATCCTGAGAAATGCCTGCGTAACTGACATAACCTTCTTAGTTGCCCTTAAGATCCCTATGGGCTAAGTAAATGTAGCTGGTTGGGGGGCTGGATTTAATCCTCAGCACCCCAAGTAAAAAATAAACAGTCCTGTGGTAATTTTCTTCAAAGCAAATGTCCTATATGGTCTTGCATTTCTTTTGTAGCAAACATCAAGGTTGACGAGGAAGGAAAGTGAGTACTGAACTGTAGTAGGAGGTGGCCAAAGGCAATTGATTTTAGTTTTAAGAGGGAAAATCAGCTTGATACCTCACTGTTCTATGATCAGGGTTCCCTGTAGCATCTCTTTGGCATAAAGGCAGAATGTCCACCTTGACTAGGACAAATAAATCCGTATAGGGCCAGGGTCAGTGTGACCTCCATTTTCTATTGTGAAATCTAAGCTGGCTTTCTTGGGTAATTGAGAGATGAGAGGTTCCCTATTAATACACACATGCACATGCCAAACCTTGTACACAAAAGCTAAGAATGTGGCATGGGGGAGGAAGTGGATACCTGATAGCATGCATCTGGATGTGGAGGCCCCTCTTTTGTCCAGCTTCTGGAAAAGGTCATTAGATTACTGGGAAGGAGATTGAATAGTACAGAAATGAGACTTCCATCTCTCTCTCTCTCTCTCTCTCTCTCTCTCTCTCTCTCTCTCTCTCTCTCTCTCGCGCTTGGTATAGAACCCAGGGATCCATGCATATTAGGAAAGCATGCTACCACTGAACTATGCTCTCAATGTCAATACGTCCTTGAGTAAGAAAGTATATTCCAACAGAAGAGCGTGCCAGCGTGTTGTTATCTGCAAAAGTATTATGTTGGCATGTGTACCTGCAGTCTATGGGTAGGAAAGCAAGTAAGTCATCTCCCAATACTCACATCTGCTGCCTTCTTCTCTGCTAGCTCCAGCTTCTCCTGGGCATCCTTTAAAGCTTCAGAATACTTGTCCAGCTCATCCTCTGTCCCTTTCAGCTTCTTCTGCATGGTTGCTAATTCATCCTCTAGCTGTAGGAGCCCCAAGAGTAACACACAAAGACATAAACACAACCATGCATATGTGAACGAACTCTAAAGAGCCAAGCCTTCAGGAGAGACACACTTCTCCAGCCGTGTTCCCGGCATTAGGCTATGGTTTCATCTCAGACCCTATAATGTCTGGTCCCAAGATGACTGACCAAATCATCTGGAGCTTTCATGAAAGACTATTGAATGATAAACATCTAGTGGGGACGATTTCTGTGATGTCACTGAGAGAAAGAGAGGAAAAAGATGGATCATGCTCTTACCTTTTGCTCTAGAAGTGACACATTCTTCAAAAACATGGTCTATTTCTACTTAAGTCCAGCAGGCACACTGTGGCACAAAAGAGGCCACTAGCTTTCTCAAGGTCATATAGACAGTCTAAAGGGGATAACCTAAAGCAGTGGTTCTCAACCTAGTGCTGAGAGACCCTTTAATATAGTTCCTTATGTGGTGGAGACCCCCAAGCATAAAATTATTTTCATTGCTATTTCAAAAAACTGTAATTTTGCTACTGTTTAAATCATAATGTATCTATGTTTTCAGGTAATCTTGAGCAACCCCTGTGAAAGGGTCAATGACCCAAAAGGAGTCTCAACCCAAAGCTTGAGAACTACTGTCCTAGATGTTTGGTGGGCTTCACTGAGACGGAGGCATTCCTCCCACTCCAAAAAGAAGCTGGCCCAGTGGTCACTGCCTCTCCCGTGAACCCCCTGCCCCTCTGGCTGCACTGGAACTCAGCCTCCTGAGTACTGGGATTACAGGTGTGTGCCACCACTCCCTGGGCCATCTCTGTCTTGCAACCAGCAAGTGAGAAGGTCAACACCAGCACCTACCTGTTTGCTTCTTTCTTCTGCCTGTTTCTGCTCAGCTTCAGCTTGCTCAGCTCGATCCAGAACATTTTCTTTGTCTAACTTCAGCATCTGCATCTTTTTCTTGATGGCCTCCATCATGAGCTGTGACTGTTAGTGGGCTCACCTGTGAACACTGGAGAACTGGAGACTGGGGCTAGAAAGGAAGGGCTGCCACCTGGGTCACTCAAAGTTCCCCCAAGTTTGAGCCTTTATCTGTGCTTGCAGCTCCACCTCTTATTCCTAACATGGTCTTTCTAGCTCCCTCCCACCCCTTCACTGTTCCCCTGGGGGAACACAGGGTCAGACACATTGATAGACTGACATCACCAGCAAGAAAAAAAAATTGAGGAACAGCTGAGGCTGATTTTAGACAATGGAAAGAGGGGGAGGTGGGAGGTTCTCCCTGACCTTGAAACTTTCCACTCATTCTTGGCAGCTCTGTGGATCTCTCAAAAGTGGAGGGTCAGAAGAGGGGAGAACCCTGAAGCCAAGCAGAGTTCTTTATCAGTTCTAGCCACCAGAGGGGTCCTAGTAGCCTTCAGACCTCTCATTTTCCTCTGGACTGTATTGGATGTGGACCAATCTCTGCTAGTTTGGTCTTTTGATTCTCTGTATCTAAGGAGCGTGGTCAACAGTGACAAGGGGAGGTCACTCATGATCGTTGACAATTCCCCCAGATTGACAGTTAGGACTGCTGTGCTATTTTGGGATTCTCTTAATAGGCAAGGAGACATTAGTCTGTAAAGGCCATAGGATAAAGTAGAAAGCCTGGCATCTGAAAGGCTATCACAGGGTGTCAGGTGGGATGAGAAATGAGGAGGTCACAAAACAAGATCACTTTTTCTCATAGTGACCTTAAAATAGAGCTCTTGTACCCACATGTGCATACCAAAGACTGTCACTTTCATCCACTCCTCTTCGCCTGCTCCCTCTGTGCCACCCCCCTGCCCAGCCCACTGTCCGCCATGCCATTATGATCATCACCACCAGCTCTCTTTCTCCCAGTGTAGTGCCAGCCACGTTCATAATTCCACTTGGAATCTTGCTATTGACAGGTGGCAATTGATCCCATACACAGTTGCCATATACCCATCTATGCCAGAGAAGTGGACACTGTTCAAGGTGACAGGAGCTAGCAGGGTAAATAGAAATCGTTCTAATTAGTTCATAATGTCAAGGATAGTTAGTGTCAAGGCTAAACCACAGCAATGTGGGAACTGAGTCAAGCATCACGGTGTGGGCGAGGGCAGAGCCGGCTCACTCAGAGATCCTCCATGTTAAGAGCAGACTGCTACTAATAGACGGGGTGACAGACTGCAGCTAACGTTGGAAGGAAGCAAAGAAAACAAGCACTGAGAGGCCAGTCAAGGAAAGGGGACAAAAGAGAACCAGAAAAAAAGAAATGGGTTGATAGGGAAGAGGGCGATAGAGAGGAGAAAAAAGACAAGAACAAAAGAAGAAAAGGAGGAGAGATACACCCTCTCTACCACATGGGGAAAGATATATAAAGAGTTGATCCTCAAATTTCAGCTCTCTCCCATTTCCACATGAGCCTTCTGGGTTAACATGGGCTCCATATACTTCTCTTTCAGGAGAGTTGTGGAGAGAAATTTAGTTTAAAAAAAAAATCACAGGACTGGAGAGATGGCTCAGCAGTTAAGAGCACTGACTGCTCTTCTAGAGGTCCTGAGTTCAATTTCTGCAACCACATGGTGGCTCACAACCATCTATAATGATGGTCTGATTTCCTCTTCTGGTGTGTCTGAAGACAGTGACAGTGTGTCTATCTATCTATCTATCTATCTATCTACCTATCTATCTATCTATATCAAATAAAAAATAACAACCTGGGGCTATAACTCAGTGGTAGAGTATTTGCCTAGCATCTGTGAGGCCTTGGGCTCCATCACCAAGATTTTAAGAAAAACAAAAAAGGAACAAAAAACAACAGACACTGGGTGTGGTGGCATGCCTTTAATCTCAGTAGTCAGGAGGCAGAGGCAGAGGCAAGAGGATTTCTGTAAGTTTGAGGCCAGCCTAGTCTATATGGTGAGCTCCAGGACCACCAGGGCTATATAGAAAGACCCTGTCTCAAAAAACAAACAAAACAGACAGACAAACAAGAGTCTCAAAGCCCTAGGGCCTGAAGGAGCAAAGGAGGTGGTGCCAAGTTTCCTCACTGCTGTGAGAATATGCTTGACATTTAGTTGGTTCATAATTTAACAACCCAATATCAAACATATCACACAGAAGCAGGCAGGCAAACTTTGGTAGTGATCTGCCCCTCCCCTCACTGTGAAGAAAGGTCAGGGGAGACAAACCAGAGCCTAACCATGTACAGGAGGAAACCCATCTTCAAAGGCACTGACCCTTGGTCTTTCACTCTCCAAATATAATCTTGGTTATCTGCCCTTCATGCTGTCCCCACCACAACCCCTCTTCTACTATATTCAGTGTGTGCTAGATCATGTTTTTGTAAAGCAAGAACACTGGGCAGGGCTTCACATCCGCGTACTTACCATTTCCCAAAGCTCCCATGCGAAGCTGCTTCTCCCTGTTGTGTGACAGCACCAGCTTCCAGAGGATCAGCATGTCAGCAGCTCCTCAACAGCTTTGCCACCTGCCCTTCTTCGATGCCATCTCAGCTGCCCAGGGCTTTCCGGGAGGTACGGTTAGGGGTTGCATCTCCTCTGCTTTCCCCTTTCCAACCAAACTTCTAACCTTCCCAGATTTCTTTTCTCCCATGAGACTGCTCAATCTTCTCAGTGGACTCCAACTTCATAGCTTCTAGTCAACAGGAGTCATAGGAAACGTCTGAAATGTGGTGCTGCTGCTTTCACCATCTGGTGCCTTGTTTCCTCCTCATGTCCTTAAAGCATCCTCCTTTAAGGTGCCATTGGGTGTCCAGAACAGAAAACCTATTGCACTCACAAGCTTCAGTCTGGCCTCCAGACTAGCAGATGCTCAGCTTCTCCTTCCTGGCTGAATTGAAACTAAGGCTTTTAGATCAAGAGCAAGAGGGAACTCTTTCTGTCAGGAGGCTGCCTGAAACCCTCAGGATTCCCATTTCTTTCTACAGCTTTTTTTTTTTTTTTTTTTTTTTAAATCACCAGAGCTCCAGGGCTGGCTTCTCTAAGGCTCTTCCTTCACAGGGATTCAACCTGGTTCTCTCTCTTCTCTCTCTCTCTCTCTCCTTCTTGGAGAGAATTGTGTCTGTTGAGTGTCATTTGGCAGATGTTTTACTCACTGTGGCAAAAAGGAGCCCAAGTTATAGCTGCACGGGGGCTGGGGAGTGACAGGACAAGCAGGGTGGAAGAGCACTCTATCAGTCCCCAGGCGTGTTCCATGTGTCCTTGTTCCCATTAATCCTGACATCTCCCTCCCACACACACCAACTTCATAGTGACTTTGATCTAAATCAATACTGTGCACCAACACCTAATCAATTCCAATTAACTGGGTGTGGTACTTGCCTTCCAGGGAATGACTAATAAATGGGCCTACGTCCCAAGTTAGGTGCTTGTGGTATTGTCTTTTCTCTTCTGTAGTTCCCAAAGTCTCTGTGTGTGTGTGGAATATTTATAATTCTTGCTCTCTATTTACCTTTACCCCTCATTTCTCAAGTTCTATTTTTCCTTTCTGAGGGCCTTGGCCACAATGGGAAAAAGAAAGAAGAGAGGCTGGAAGCAGACAAGCAGAAATGGAAGACTCGCTGGATGAGGTGGTGCACACCTGTAATTGCAGTATTTGGAAGGCAGAGGCAGGAGGATCTCTGGAGTTCGAGACCAGCCATGGTTCTAGGATAACCATGACTACATAGAGAAAACTTGACTCAAAAACAAATCCAAACAGAATTGAAGACATTGGTGTTTGGGGAACTATAGGGAGAGAGAAAGGTTGGGAATACTGGTGTGGAAGATGCAGCTCTCTAGGAAGACTCCAGGTGGTACAGTTAGGAAGAAACACACCGACGAAAAGCACTTTAGCTTTCCTTTTATTTTTATTACACATTCATATTTCTGTGTGGTTGTGTTATGGTGCCCATGTGATGGTCAGAGGACAGCTTCCAGGAATCTGTTCTGTCCTTTATGTGGGTTCTTTGATTAAACTCAGGTCATCAGGCCTAGTAGCAAGTGCCTTTTAGGCAACTATTTCAGGTAGGTCTAAGTCCTGAGTCACAAGGCCAGGGTGTGACATCAGCTACAGCAGCAGCAGCATGGTGGGAGTACAATTGAGTGATGTGTTGAGCACACACAGAATTGGCAGGGTTATGGAAGATGAGTGCTATAGTGGGCCAACCTGCCAATAACGGAGCCGGCCTGGCACTGACGAGCCCTGAGGCAATAGGCCAAGGTCAGAGACCCAGGCAGACTGGATGAGGCATCCAGTGAGTCCAAACGAACAAAGGAAGAGAGAAACTGGAGAGGTTGGTAATAGTGTGGTGGAGTAGAAATAAGGGCAGAGCCAGAGTCCTTCTATGTGTACTCCTTGGTTGGTGATTTAGTCCCTGGGAGCTCTGGGTGGTTGTTATTGTTCTTCCTGTGGAGTACACATGGAGGGACCCATGGCTCCAGCTGCCTATGTAGCAGAGGATGGACTTGTGGGACATCAATGAGTGGAAAGGCCCTTGGTCCTGTGAAGGCTTGATGCCCCAGTGTAGGGGAATTCGAGGGCAGTGAGGCAGGACTGGGTGGGTGGGAGAGCACCCTCATAGCAGGGGAGGGAGTATTGGATAGGTGGGTTGGGAGAGGGGAACTGGGAAAGAGGATAACATTTAAAATGTAAATAAAGAATGTAGCCAATAAAATAAAAACAAATAAGGGAAGAAAGTACCATGGAATAGGGATTATTAACAGCATTGTGACTATCTGTTTCTATCAGGTATTATGTGTGATTTCTTCTAGGTATCTTATTTAATTCTCACAGTAACCGATAAGGTTGGGATTGGTTTTATTTCATAAATAAGTAACCAAAACTCAGATTTAAAATTATTTAAAAATATTTTATATGCATGGGGTTTTATCTGTATGTCTGTGTACCATGCGCTTGTCTGGTACCCGACAAGGTCAGAAAAGGGCACTGGATCCTCTGGAACTGGAACTAGACAGTTGTGAGTCACCATGTGGATGTTAGGAATTGAATCTTGGTTCTCTGCAAGAGTAGCTAGTGCTCCTAATCACGGAGCCATTTCTCCAGCACCCCTTCCTCAGAATATTAAAACTTACACTAGGCCAAACTGTGTGACAAGGCCAACACTGAAAAACAGATCTGTCCATTCTATTAACTCTAGGCCATACTATCTGTCAATAAGCAGGTGGCCTGGGAGACAGATCAGAGAAAAGCTTGAAGAGGCAAAGATGGTATAGACCAGACTAACACAGGCCAGGAACAGACAGAAGGAACGGAAATTCAGTCAGTCTTGTCAGTAAAAATGCAGGTGGTGTTTTGTGGTTTCATCTACAAAACACATGCTACACCTCTAAGCCCTATCCAAAGCCTGCTTTCCCCACCAGCCTGTGAGCTCTGACTCATTTGATGAAAATATCCATAACCAGTTACTAATGACAAGGGATTAGGAAGCAGCAGTAAAAAGGGCAGAGAGGAAAGAATATGTGATTTAAAAAAAAAAAAAAACAAAACATTTAACTGGATGTGCATTAGCCACAGGACCACAGAAATGGGGCCTGGGTTACAGGGAAATATAGATATTTTACGCCAATCACTGGGCTTGTGCTCTCTACCTGCTTATTTAATCCTGACGAAACTCCTAGGAGCATCTGTCCTTTCCAGAAGAAGAATGAGGTTGATACTGTGAACCTATATGTGACCCTAAAGCCTGTGCCTTTCTTCATATCCTGCTTGTTTCTCCACGGTCTTCATGGGTGGGATATGGAGGGACAAGTAGTAGTAGCTCCTGACAGCTGAATGAAAAATACAGGCTTTAATAAGGGACACAGGCTAGAGACAGACTGGGAGAATGAGAGTGTGGACTTTGCAGCGGAGACAGCCACACAAAGCTAAGGGGAGGAAAGGATCCTGAGGCACGCATGGATGAGCAGCAGCACTATTGATGGAAGCTGAGTTTAAAACATTAGCCATTACTTTAGAGGACATGTTCTTACGGCAGCTATGGGCTGTGGAATGGGGAGGGGGGGTGGTCTGCCATTTGTATCCTTGTGACCTATCAGGATTTTCAGTGTCAAACACCTTGAAAATGAACATGCCTTTTCCAGCTCCTCAAACCTACTGCTTGATACTTAACACCTGCTTCATTGCCTGGAGGGATTAGAGTTTGGAGTCCCCAGTTTCGCAGAGTAGGAGTGGGAATTCAGGCTAATCCATGGTTTCACAATAATGAAATGACTTCTAAACAGAAACTGGGGCCTCCTGACACTCAAGCACCACAGTCCCTGTAGATTAATAGACATGCTTAATGCCACTTGTCCACGAATTTAGGAAAGATCAGTGAAACTGAAGTCTGAGGCAGTGCCCACAATCTAGGAAGTAAAGTTATGACACTTGGGGGCCCAAATGTCTTGGACCGTTCTGTCAATGTTGGGACCCGCACTGCCAAAAGCCTTGGGGACTAACTTGTTAGCCCGCACTGCCCCAAGCTGCTCAGGTCCGCGGGTCGGGATTCAGCAAGAGAGAGTGAGGACAGACTCGAGGAATGGAGACCAGACAGAGTGTGATTCAATCCCATTTATTCTTCAGTCTCTCTTCTTCTCTCCAAGTCCCAAATTTCTTCTTCCAAGTGCTGAGTGCCTAATGTCTAATTCCAAGTTCTTCCTCCAAGTGCCAAATACCTACTAACTCCAAGTTGTACTCTCTGAAGTGTCTGATTCTCTGTTCCTCTCTAATGTCTGCCTCTCGCCTTTTTGTCTCACTTCTAAGCCACGCCTCTAAGTCATACCTTTAATCATGCCCTTAGGTCTTGTCTCTAAATCCGATCTCTAAGTCACGCCCTTAAGTCACACACCTTTAAGTCTCACACACCCAAGGGAAAATCCTGGGTATCTAAAGCAAGATGTTATCAGAGTGTGCTCAGCTGTTGTAGGCTAATGCAATCAAGTCTCTGGTCAGGGTATATGGCTCAAGATGGCTGCAAGGATGATAGCCGCCTTCTGTCGGCTCCCCACAGCCAAGAACAAATCAAGACTCAAGGCTAACACTAAATCCTGTGGCCTAAATCTGAACCTTTAAGAGCTAGCTTTATTTGTTAAATCAAATCAGATTTTTAAATCCAGACACTGTACATACTATCCCCTTACAACAGTGAATATCCCACACTGACCACAAGGTGTCACTCTTGTTTCCAGAGGCAACATTTAAGTTGACTTTACAGTGAAAAAGAGATTTAAGTTCCAGGTCCAGGTGTGTTTTGGGAAGCTCAAGGTAAAGAATGAAGGCTGGGTGGCAGGCACAGAGATGGAAGAACAATGTTTCAGCAGCTGTCAGAGTCTCTCCTCATAAAAAGCTTTGCCCATACGATTGAGTTCCCGCTGGTACTGTTGATATTCCTTTTCAAACAGCTCGTGTAAGGCAGCTTGACGGACCTGGTAAGGAAGGCAATCAAGTGTTTGGTGTTGGCTCCTCAACACCTCTTCTCAGACTCTGGATGTCTTTCCCAACCCTGTGTTCTGTTGGACTTGAACTTTTATGCTGGGACATAAAAGGAGGCAGTAGAAGAAAATGTAAATCAGTGGAGGGGAAAGCCAAACTAACTTCCCTTCTCTTGGGCGAAGACTCATTGTTCAACAAATATTCTGCTGAGAATTCACCATGAACTAGAAAATCTGCTAGGTGACAAGAGTGACATCACAATTGTCACCCAGGAGAAGCAGCAGCTTAGGATCTCACCGGATGAAAACAGCAAAGACTATGATGCACTGGGAATTGGAAATGTGTCACTTGCAGTTAGGGGTGGGAAGAACACACACCTATAATTCCAGTATATGGGAGGCTTGATGTCTGCAAGATCCAGGCCATCCTGTGATGCAGAGCCAGACATTGTTTTAATAAATACATAAAATAAAACCCCTGGCTAGATGTAGTGGTGTATTTTAATCCCAACATGCAGGAGACAGAGGCAGGTGGAGCTCTTGAGTTCAGAAGGGCTAGCCTGGCCTACTTACCAAGTTTCAGGTCAGCTATGGCTGCATTGTGAGACCCTATTTCAAACAAAACCCAACTCAACAAACCCAAGAAAACAAGCTTTAATAACCCCAAACTAAAAGAGTACAATGAAACAATGAAAATGTAAAAATAATCACCGAAAAAGAGCTTTGATATTTGATGTTAAAGTAATGTTCTGATAAAATAATGAAAAAGAATCTGAGAGGCAAATGATATGGTTAAGTCAAGAGAGTAGTTTGATATCTGGCTAGCAGGAACACAGGGCAGAAAAGGGGAAGACTCCAGGTTGCCCTCCTAGGACTCACCACCAGTAGCTGTTTGTTGGACAGTGCTAATTCCTGATCCATAGTATCCTTCATCCTTAGAACAGCATATAGGTTTCTCCGTTGGTCCAATGTCATCTGCCACATACAGTGTATATGAAAATTCCGCCACCTGTCCCAGGTTTAGAGGTGGGAATTAAACGGGTGAGTTAGTAGCAAAGACAAGCCCTTACTAAGGTGGCTGCTTTGAACTGATTTAGAATCTAGTATATAAGTGCACTGTTACTGAATCTTTACCATGAATAGAGTCAGAGAAAGATCAGCTGTTATAGTACACAGAGAAGGAAACTCAGTCGTGTCACCTAGTTCTGGGTCTTAGTTCATTGTTCCTACCCCCACCCCCACCCCAACCTTTATTTTCAGACAGGGTTTCACTGTGTAGCTCTAGATACCCTCCCTCTGCACCCAGAGTGCTGGGTTTAAAGTCACGCACCACCACTGCTTAGCAGCTAAAAAACAAAATAAAACATTTTTATGTAGCCCACACTGGGCTCCAACTCAAAATGTAGCTAACCATGAACTACTACTACTTTTTTTTTGGGGGGGGGGGGACAGGGTTTCTCTATGTAGCCCTGACTGTCCTGGAACTCACTCTGTAGACCAGGCTGTCCTGGAACTCAGAAATCTGCCTGCCTCTGCATGGCAATCCCGAACTTCTGATGCCCCCATCTGTTAGAAAATAAACCCATGTCCTGTGCAAGCTAGGCAGTCTATTAGTGAGCGATCTGTGACTGCCCTCCTTTAAAAGGCTTTTCACTATATAGTCCTGATCCCCTAGAATTATGTGGACTATTCTGGGCACAAACTCAACAGCCCCTTGTCTCTGCCCCATAGTGTTGAAATTAAAGAGCAACCACCACCACACTGGGCCTCCCTTTTGTGGTTGAGAGTATCAGTCACAGGCAGTTGAGGCTGGCCTCAGACTCACACTCATCCAAGTACTTGGGTAAGCAAGTGAGAAAAGAGAGCAGAAAAGATCAACTGATGGAGCAGACGGAAAGGGATTACCTGTTGACAGTCTTCTTCAGTGCCACGGCTCTTTGCAAATTCTGCAAGAGAAGGGAGTTCTGTTCATCTCCCTGATTACTAGTCGTACCACCAGTACCCACGTTTGAGGAATGAAGTAATCAGTTTCCTAGGGGCAAGTGGGAAAGCTCCACATCTCTCAGAATAGACTGAAGAGAAAATACAGGGGCCAGAGGGGACTTATGTGAACAGCCACTCTGTTCCAGAAGCAGTTTCCTGTATTTTGCTGACTCTCCCTTACGCTTCCAAGGGCCTTTCTCAGGAATGTTGTACTTTGGGTAAAATAACCTGGAAAACATATCAAGGGCAACTCCTCCACCTCCTTCCAACCCTTCATACCTCTTCTAGTTTTGTCATTCTTTCCGAAGACATATCTACTTCAGACATGCTAAGTGTGGGGACACTGGTAAGGCTCTCCTTTCTGTTTAGTTTGGTCACCAAGGTTTCAGTAGTCATAGCAACATTTACGCGTTCAACAATGACCCTAGTCCTGGTAGATGACTGGTTACATGGGCCTGTTGCCCTAGTGACCTGAAGGGAATCCTGGTTCTCCAGCTTTCTATTAGTGACAAGGCCAGGCTATAAGCATGAACCACACAGTCCCTATTTCAGGATTTCTTCTGTTGGAATTTCAGACTATCAGTAGTTTAGATCCAGATACACAGTCCAACCAGTTTCTGGCATCGACACTCCACGCCCTATGTCCTGAAAGGGAAATGTAAGCACATATCAAATGCCTGTAGTTCTAAAGACCACTCTAAAGAAATGATTTGTGGTTTTATAGTAGTCAGTTTTATTAAGTACTTTGTAAACTAAGACTAATACACTGACATGAGAGGAAATCACTTCTTCACATTGTCTCACCATTTTGGCATAGGTTATGCCAAGTGCCATAATGTTCCTTTCTACTTGTCTTAAGTATTAGGTAAAGGTGGGGACAGATCCTTTCACTTTAGGAAAGTCATGTTCATGTCACAATACACCTGGTTTAAATGAAGCACCAAAATTCCAGAGGACATTCTACCCACATTCTCAATCTCCTTTCCCCATGAGGTCCTGACTGACTTTCCACCAATCAAATCTGAGATGCTCTAAACCCAAATATTTCTATTCAGTTGAGTACAATGGCGTAGACACAGAAGACACCTCACCTCAAATTACATCTTTGGGATTAAACAGCACTGAACAGGGTAGGTGAATTACAGCCAAAATCAAGCGAAGATTTTCAAGGAAGCTTCAACAGAAATGTTAAGAATGACATTTCAATTCAAATCCAGAAGTGCTAATGGGAGATACTGAGGTCTTAGCCAATATAAGAAAGGGTTGGGAATGGCCTTTTAGACACAGTTCTGTAAGAATGCTTTGGCCAATAAAGTCCGGGTCTGCAGAACCAGATATCTCAAGTGCCACACAGATGGCACGTATGTAGCTCTATCACAGAGTGCTCTCTAGGGTGTTGTAGTTGTCTTTAAAGCTCTTCAGTTCCAGGAAGTGCTTAGGGCGTTTGCTCTTCTGACTGGAGGGCAGGTATGTGACCTGGATGGTTGTTGGCGACATTTCAGGTGACTGAGTTAGGTCTTTGGCTGCTGACTGGTGTTGTCTCTGAGAACTCCCAATTCGTGCTTTGACCCTGAAGAATACATAGCAGGCATGGACGAAATGAGAACTAGCAGAAAAGGGGCTGGAGAGATGACTCAGTGGTTAAGAGCTCCTCTAGAGGACCAGACTTCAAGGCCCAGCAACCATGTCAGGTGTTTGTAATTCTAGCTCCAGGACAGAATCTTTGCATACACTTACACATAACCAAAACTTAAAAACAAACAAACAAAATATCCCAGGATATTACTCAGAAATTATTCCACCCCATAAATGCAGCAAAAAAAAAAAAAAAAAAAAAAAAAAAAAAAAAAAAAAAAAAAAAAAAAATCTAGTTTACCAGTTACTAAGCAAGGTATGGCGGCACACACCTGTAATTTCAGGAGGCAGAGGATGTCACAAATTCAAGGCCAATCTGGTCTACATAGCAAGTCTCCCCCAACTCCATGTACTACAAAACAAACCATGACCCCCTCCCTTAAAAAACCCCACAAAGCCCAAACAACTCAATAAAAGCACTTGATAATTTATATTATTAGAGAAACTAAATTTTATTAAGTACTTCTTTCCAGCATAATCCTTTCTTTTTTGGGATGTGGGGAGGGAGAAGGGACAGAAAGGATCTTCTTATGCAGGTGAGGCTGGCTGTATAGTCAAGTGGGCCATTACATCTGGCTCTAGATTTTTTTTGTTTGTTTGTTTTTGTTTTTCGAGACAGGGTTTCTCTGTGTAGCCCTGGCTGTCCTGGAACTCAGAAATCCGCCTGACTCTGCCTTCCAAGTGCTGGGATTAAAGACGTGCGCAACCACCGCCCAGCTGGCTCCAGCTTTTATTATGCTCTGCTCACAGAAAGCTTGTAACTTTGCTGACTGCCTTCCTTAACACCTGTATGTCAATAACATCCCAGTGCAAAGAGAAGGACATATCAAAAATAAAGTCCAACTGTTGGGTACATACCACATTATAAGACACATGGCACTTGGTGACTTGCCACAGTTCATTTACCAACACCTTAGTATCTCCAGTATTGTAACACTGACTTTGCAGGTTAAGAACCAAGAGTCCAATAATTAACTTTTATGGTATCATAAAGCTAGACAGATTTATCACATGTCAAAGCCTATACTCTTCCATTCTTATCCAAACCTTTCCAGAAACCAGAAAAAAAAAAAAAAAAAAAAAAAAGCTAGCCAGGTATGATAGCATATACCAATAATCCTAAAGCTTATGACAGCAAAGGCAAGATTATCATTGTCTTGAATTGTACGGAACAAGACCGCATCTCAAAAAGCTAAAATTAAAGTAACAAAATATCTAATAAAATACACAGTAATAAACCTTGTTTCCCAGACAAGCTTTCTCTGTGTTGCCCTGGCTGTCCTAGAACTCAATCTTGTAGGCCAGGCTGGCATTGGAACTCAAGAGATCTATCTGCCTCTGCCTCCTGAGTGCTGGGATTAAAAGCATGTACCAGCACTGCCCAGTTGCAAATGTATCTTAACTATTTTCAAGTATACACTTTGATAGTTAAGTATAATCATAATTTTGTAGGGTTAACCTTCAGAATGCTTTCCATCTTACAAAACTAAAGTTTATGTTGGTTATTTTAAATAAAGCTTTCTTCTCTCCCAAGGTCCCAGCAAGCACCTTTTAATATTTCCTGGGTTTGACTACTTAGATCACAGTGAAATCAGCATCTATAGTTCAAGTAAATTTTTAACAGGTTTCCTGCCTAACTTCTTCTTCTTTTTTTTAAAAGACTCATTATTATGTATACAGCATTCTGCCTGCATACACAATGGTATGCCAAAAGAGAGCACCAGATCTCATTACAGATGGTTGTGAGCCACCATGTGGTTGCTGGGAATTGAACTCAAGAACTTTGGAAGAGCAGTCAGTGCTCTTAACCTCTGAGCCAACTCTCCAGCCCCTAACTTCTTTTATGATTTCTTATTTGTGTGTGTGTGTGTGTGCCTGTAAGCTCATGTGTACCACATATGTACAGGAACCTGAAGATGTCAGAAGCTGGTGTCACATGCTCTGGCTGGTGCATGTTTGGCAAGCACTCTACCAACTGAATTCTATCCTCAGACCCTGGAAACTAACTCTAGATCGGTTTTCCTTTTTCAGTGTGCATGGCTATTCACAATTTGCCAAAGTGGCATAATGAAACTACTGTAAAACATTCACCAGCCAGAGTCTTTTATAAAGAAATGCTTAAAAATGGACTTTCTATTGATTTTCTTTCTTTAAAGACAAGTTTACATTCATTGCTTTACATGGTTAAAAAAAATTCTTTCTTTTATTGAACCAAAGTACAAAGAGGAGAACCCTAGAACAGAAGGAGTTCTTTAGTGCTGAAAAACGTCATTCCTTTGCTAGCCATACCATTTTTGATATTTTATTTACAGTGTATGGATGTCTTGATTGATTGTCTGTGCACTGCATACATGCCCAGTCTTTATGGAAACCAAAAAAGGTATCAGATCCCACTGTAACTGGAGTTATAGAGGGTTGTAAGATACCACATATTTGGTAAGGATGGACCCCAGCTGTCTGTAAGAGCAGCTAGCGCTCTCAGCCCAAGCTATCACTCCACTCCAAGCCGTTTGTGTTTTGAGACAGAGTTTCTCTTTGTAGCCCTGGCTGTCTAGGTTCTGTCTATGTAGACCAGGCTGCCATCTAATTTAGAGATTTGCCTACCTCTTCCTACTGAGTGTTGAGAGTAAAGTTCTGCACCACCATGCTCAGACAATTTACATTTTAGTTACACACACACACAAAATCGAAAACAAGAATAAACCCCAAGATATGCATACAAAGTAGAAGTTTCTCTTGAAAGCTTATAGATCAAAATGTCCACTTCTTAATCATGGTAATTTTTATGAGAACAGTCTAGCACTTCTGTATTCTTCTATACTTCTGTTTGTTTATTTATTTAGATACAGCCTGGGCTGGCCTAGACCTTGTGATTTTTCTCCTTACTGTACATCTATGTCTAACTAGCCCTCTTTGAGGTCCCCACCATACTCACACAGTGGCCAGCTCACTTAAGGCCTCCTGATATCGCAAGTACTCACTCTGGCCAAAGACCTTAGGAAACAGAGAGGAAAAAAACATCAATCTCTTTTTCAGAAGCATTTCATCCTTTTAGTTCCTTGAACTAAATAGTCCAATAGTCCAACTTACCCCTGTCCCATAGCGGGCTGTCTCGTATCCATCCAGGAGGGTATCAATGAGGGCCTTTCGAACACCCTTGAAAGGAGTGCTAGTGTTTCGCAGATCTAGCAAGTAGGAGCGGAAATTCTTACCCATTAAAGAACAGGGGTGTCGGCCTTCAGCATGAAATGGGATCTCTGAGAAGACAACAGCACAATGACATCTCTGCTCCCTGCTCCTTTTTTTTTCTAGTTAATTTTCCAAACTTAGAAACAGTAGTAATTATCACCAAGCAACCCTGTTTTGTAAAGTTAATATTCACTAATAAAAAGACTGTGTCTCATGACATCAATGAGTTGAAAAACATTTCTAATAGAGTTAAGATCAGAGATACATAGTTATGCCCAAGAGGTTATTTGAGTAGTGGCTATATAACTCTGAGCTCTATGCCAATTATATATGACAGCATCAACATCCTTTTTTTTTTGGTCTTTTCGAGACAGGGTTTCTCTGTATAGCCCTGGCTGTCCTGGAACTCACTCTATAGACCAGGCTGGCCTCGAACTCAGAAATCCACCTGCCTCTGCCTCCCAGATTAAAGGCGTGCGCCACCACTGCCTGGCATCAACATCCTTTTTATATTGTGCTACTGTCCATCTCCCTTGGACTTACTGAAAAAGTGGATGCTACATTTTCCAATTTCTTTTGAGAAAAAACATTTATCATCACTCAACTTATGAAGCTAAAGGTTTCAGGAAAAGAACTTTTTTTTTCCTTAAGATTTTATTTATGAGTACACTGTAGCTGTCTTCAGACACACCAGAAGAAGGCACCAGATCCTATTAAAGATGGTTGTGAGCCACCATGCGGTTGCTGGGAATTGGAACTCAGGCAGTCAGTGCTCTTAACCACTGAGCCATTTCTCCAGGCCTGCGAGAGTGAGAAGAGCTTTAAAAAACAAAATCAAGTGCTAGGTGTAGTGTAGTAGCACAAACCGATAATCCCAACATTCCGGAGGCTAAGGCAGAAGGATGCTCAATTCAAGACCTGTTTGAGCTACATAGCAAGAATCTGTCTCAAAAACAAACCAAAAAAACCCAAACAAAAAGCCAAAAAACTCCCACAATGTCCACAACACAAAACCCTTGGGGGGTGGGGGGAAAGGCAAGCAAGCAAGTGAAGAAAATACACCCCCTACCCCAAAGTCAAAAACAGGTAACTAGCCGGGTGGTGGTGGCACACGCCTTTAATCCCAGCACTTGGTAGGCAGAGCCAGGTGGATTTCTGAGTTCCAGGACAGCCAGGGCTACACAGAGAAACCCTGTCTCGAAAAACAAAAACAAAAACAAAAAAACCCAAAACAAAACAAAACAAAAAAAAACAACAACAACCAAAACCACGTAAATACCCAGAATTCCAGATCCAAAGGATCTGATTGCTTCTTTTGGCCTCCTGCACACAAACAGTACATATAAACCCATGGACTCGGGGGCAGGTGACCTCGTGAGTGTGAGGTCAGCCTGGATACACAAAGAAATCCTGTTTCAAAAAAACCAACCAACCAACCAACCAACCAACCAAGAAAATCCAAACAAACAAGAAAAGACAGATGGACAAAAAGTAAGACAGAGGTGATTTATCTCTGAGAGAGGATCTCTCTGTGTAGCCAGCCCTGGATGTCCTAGAACTTCCTTAGTAGATAAGGCTGGCCTTTAACTGCCTGCCTCTGACTCCTGAGCTGTGGGATTAAAGGCATGTGTCACCACACCTGGATACCCAAAGTGATTTCTTTTAATATAGTACTCTCAAAATAAACCCTAACAAGAAATGGCTCATCATTCTGTTCCACAGGTTTAGATTCTAGGGTGTGCCTTATCAGCTAACTTACCAGAGGCACGGATGGCATCTAGAGCTTTCATCCTGTATAGATAGTTGTAGCAACCTATTGAGAAAAAGACTAATCTCAGTGATCACTCTCCAAATATTCCAAGATTACAGTGAATTAATAAACTGCCTCCTTGTATCTAGCATATATCTTAGGACCACAGAGTTTTGTTATAGGCTTTAAAACTTCTAATAGAAAAATTGTAAAGCTGTGGGTCTCCTCAGTGAAACGTCCTTCAGGAGTTTGTCACATACTTTGACTCCCCTGAGTTTCCAGCTGCAGTAGTCTGGTATCATCATCTGCAAGGAGCTGGGGTTCATACTTGATATCCTGAACCCTGGAGAGTCGAATATCGATCTCCTCTTTTAAGTCCTGTGCATTCAGAGAAAAGAATACATCATCACTATCTTGTATTCTATTTACCAATAAGTTGTAAAGAGCTTAGAGCATATAAACTAATATAAAACAGAGAAAAACCAAAGAATGGTGAGGTTTGTATATGCTTGGCCCAGGAAATGGCACTATTAGGAAGTTTGGCCTAGGTGTGTCACTGTGTGAGCTATTATTGAGATACACCTCCAACCAAAGTGTCAGAAATCCTGGAACTTATAGTCTATCGAAAAAGAAAGCACATTTTAACCAACATACTCAACAAACTGTGACAATGCTGCAATGAAAAATTCAAGGTAATATTTGTAGGGTGTGGCAATACCTACCTTTTATCCAAGTACTCAGGAGACAGAGGCAGGCTGATTTTTTAGGACAGCCTGGTCTACAAAGTGAGTTCCAGGCTAGCCATGCTACATAGAGAAACCTGTCTCCAAAGAAGAAAAGACAAACAAACAAACACAAAACAAACCAAGTAAAAGCATGTAATAGACACTCTTCTCTTTAGGACAATAACTTTTTAGCTACCATCTAAACTAAGGAGCTGGGTATTTCAATTTATGCCTGTGATTCCAGCAGTCAAGACAAAGAAGTGGGAGATCAGGAATTCATGGCCAACTTTGTGTTCTAGAGGCCAGCCTGGGCTATAACAGATTCTAGTCTCAAAAGCCAAAAAGGAATGAGTAAGAGAGCCAAGTGAAGACCATTGTTAGTCAGTGACAGTATGTGCAAAGTTATGAAATTCAGTCAATAGAGCCTTAGGCTGGTAATGGGGAGAGTCTTAGAAAAGGAAGTTGGTGTCTTATTAAAAGTAAAAGCACGATGGGGATGGCAATGGGATGCTATCTCAGTTGGTAAAACAACTGTCTAGCATGCATGAGGTTCCTGGGTTCAATCTCCAGCACCACATAAACCAGGAATGGTGGTGCATGCTTACAACCTTGGCACTGTGGAACTGAAAGCAGGAAGGTAAGTTCAATGTCATATTTACCTACATATCTAGCTAGTCAGAAATACAGGAGATCAAGTTGGAAAAACACCAACTACCAACAAAAAGACTTCAAAGGAGATGGGGACAGGAGGCCAGGCAGTATAGTGAAATTGGCAAACTCCAAGCTTAGTAGAAAC
Organism: Arvicanthis niloticus; assembly: GCF_011762505.2. Lineage (NCBI taxonomy): Eukaryota > Metazoa > Chordata > Mammalia > Rodentia > Muridae > Arvicanthis > Arvicanthis niloticus. The sequence goes on along the minus strand of NC_047661.1, from coordinate 69,494,073 downwards.
CCTGTCTCTAAAATTAAGGTGGAGAGCAACTGAGAAAACAGAATATGACACAGTATAGCTTCCAAACAAACACACACTGCATGCATACCTACCTACACATAGGTGTACACATGCACACACACAAAGATTCCTGACTTACATATATTAGGTTTGAGATGGCTATTTGAAACGTATGCATTTTTGGTTTTTTTTTTTTTGTTGTTGTTTTTGTATTTTCAGACAGGTTTTCTTTGTGGAGCCCTCCTTAACTGTCCTAGAACTCACTCTGTACACCAGCCTGGCCTAGACGAAATCACAGATCCTCCTGTCTTCGCCTCCTGAGTGCTAGGATTAAAGGCATATGCCCCAACTGCCCAGCCTTGAAACCTAAGTTTTAATGTCAGATGGTAGTTACATATCCCAACAGGTTTCTCAATAGAAAAAGTTTCATTAGAAGACATTTTCCTTAAAGCCAAGAAAAGGAAAGCACTTGAGAAAGTTAAGACACTACTAGGTTATTTACTACTTTTAATTTTATTTTTTGGTTTTTCATGTCCAAGTTTCTCTACATAGCCCCAACTGTCCTGAACTAGCTTTGTAGACCTGGTTGGGCTCAGAGATCCACCTGTTTCTGCCTCCAGAGTGCTGGGATTAAGGGTATGTTCCACCATGCCCAGCATGATAATTTTTAGATGCAGTCTGATGTGGCACATTATCTTGGTAATCTCAGCACTTGTACTGTTCAGGCAAGAGGGCTGCTTTGAGGTTGCATGGTGAGAGAGCCATCTTGAGTTACAATAGTGAGTTCAATATGTCTCAAAATACAAAACAAATAACAGTAACAAACTTAAAAAGTTGTGAGGTAATTTCTTTGGTTTTAGGCTTGCCTTGAAAGGTGGAACTAGGTGATTCCTGCCCCACCCCTTCCTCTTTGTAGTGTCAGGGATTAACCCCAGAGTCTACTGCATTCTAAGCAAGCACAATGGGAAGGGCATCTTTAAAATTCTGCAAAGGCAACCATTCACACAACTCTGGAACGAACTGTAACTATTCCCAACATCATGCTTAAACTAAAGCAACATGAAACATTTGGTAATTTGAGGATGAGAGACATTTTACACCTGAATTGGTTTAAATCTTACGGTACATGCTGTGGAGCAGCAGTGAGCAAGTGCTCAGTCCTCGGGCAGTTAGAGCTTCGTTTGTGGAGGGGAAAATGAAAGTAAGTATATAAATAAAAGTCATCTTTTAAAGTCAGAGTAATCTCCTTGTGCCAAAGACCCAGGTTTATCTTGCACTCTAATGACCTACCTTGGGGGCATTGTGTCCCACGGGGACATGGGGTCCCCTTCTAGATTTCATTGCAAAGCGCATGATTTGTCTCTTCACAAAAATAAACAGCAGTACGAATACCTGCCCCAAAAGATTAGAACCATTTTTAGTAACAACAATAATTTAAAAAAATGTTCACTTTCAAAATCCCTGGGTTTAGGCTTTCAGAGCTGGATGCATTGGGGTGAAGCCAGGTTACTAAGGCTGGAGGTGGGTCTGGGGCTAGTAGCAGGGAGGCATGTTAATCTGGGCCCTAGAATTTAAGAGGACAGAGTTCTTACTCAGGAGCAGGCAGCTTTGCCTTAAAAGATCTCAGGCAGTCTACGGGTACAATTCGAAAGTCCAGAAGCAAAGCAAGTTAAGTGGCTGAAGCACGAAGACAGAGAATGGTTCAGGAGGAGGGTCCGGACTCGGGACAAACCCCACAAGAGGAATAGAATGGGGATCTCCTCACCAGGCTCCCGTACGCCATCACAAGCACGACATTCACTCCAGACAGCCAGTTACTACTAGACGCCATCGCCTCTCTCCGGGAACACCTGCTAGGATAGTCCCGCCGCGCTCGCGCGTTAGCCCAGGCTCAGCCGAAGCCAGGACACCTAGGTTTCCTGGAGGTCTCCGGCCATTTCCATATGGTTTTCGGTGAAAACCCAATCTAGAGTCCGCCAGCAAACATGGTGGCTAGGGGCGCTAGGTAAGCATAGGACAGTCCCGTCCCACCCCCCGCCACGTGACTTACGTCTGCAAAGGAACCTGGGAGTGCGGAGACACGGAACTACGCCAGTAAGAGGAAGCAGAGGCCGTACTGGAGTCACGTGATGGAGGCGGAGCCGTACGGGGCGGGGCGGGGGCGGGGCGGGCGCGCGGAACTCAAGAGCAGTGTTTCGTGGCGGGGAGGCGCGCGCACGCTGACGTGCGCGGCCCTTTCGCGTCACGTGCCGAGGGACGCAGGAAGGCAAGTGGGAGGGGGAAGGCGCGAGAGCGAGCGCGAGAGGGAAAAGGAGGGAGGGGGTGGGGAGGAGGGAATCTTATATCACGTGACAGGGGCGGCGCGGCCCGGGGTGTCAGTGTGGAGGAGACTGAGGTAAAGTTGGGAGCGCAGCGGCGTTGGCGGCGGCGGCGGCGGCAGCGGCAACGCGGCGGGGCCGGGTATTGTCCGCGGCCCCTTTAAATCCGCGATCCCCTTTTTACCCTCCCTCCTTTTCCTCTGTCCCTTCTGTATTCCCTTCCCGCGGTAGGCCCCCCCCACGCTGTGTGTTTCCCTACTGTACACCCTCCCTTCTAGTCTTGTGAGCCCGGGCGTCCAACCCCCCCCCTCGAGTTGGCCGCCGGGGGTTTTGTTTATAGTTGGGTTCGCGGCCTACTGGGCCGCGCCAGAGCCGGGGCCTCGATTTGGGAGCGTGGCCGGGGCGGGGCTTGGGGCAGCCGGAGGGGGGGCATGCGGCTAGAGCCTGAAGGGGGAGAGCGAGAAAGAGCGCAGGCGAACGAGGCCTGGGCCCAGCCTGAGGTAGGGTTGTCTACTAGGGTCAGTGTCAGAGAAGGCCTCCTCCCTTCCCAGTCCTCTATGGGCCTCTGATCCGGATCCGGCCTGGTTTGGGGGCGGAGGGGGGTGGCGATGGGGTGGAGCTGCCCCAAACTCCCCCATGTGGCCCTCAGTTTGGAGTGCGGAGGATTAATTTGTTCCGGGTGGGAGGTAGAGAGGCGAATGGCCCCATGGGCTCTAGATGTGGCGCGGAGGGGGGGAGTCTCCCATCCTCCGCGCGTGGGCTTCTGTCCTCTCTGTTCGTTTCCAGCCTCTTTGTCAGCTCCTCTTATTACCCTGCCTTCTTTCTTACCGACCCTGATCGTGGAATATATTTTCGCTGCAGTCTTTAACTTCCTGTTGTCTATACTGTAGTTTTGGATACCCAAGCAATTATATTATTTGGGAAGCTGGACATGGAGGCCCCCATGGATTGTGTTACGCCTAAGGGACGTCACTAGACTGGGCATTTGTTCATTTCTCATAATGGGAATGGAATTCCAAATTTCTTGAGACCCTTCACCTAGTGGACAGCCCCTAAATTGTTTTGCAAAGTGATGTCACAAACAAGAGACTGTTTTCCACGATTCTTAAAATTTAGCAACCTCTGGTGTAGGTTGTTGTGGAAAGAAAGACACGGTTAAAGGCGATTTTGTGGGGTTTTTTTTTGTTTTTGTTTTTTTGCCTTTGACTCACTGTGACTACTAAATGGAGAAATCCTTTTTTGTCTCCACCTCCCATATTCTGCGTTGGGGATATCTGTTGTGACTTGTGGGAGGGATATGGGTCAGTTTGACAACTAGCATTATTAGAGATTAAAGTATTTGGATGTATATCTGTTGATGAAACTGTGTTGTGGGTCCTACACCACTGTCTAATTATAGATTATCCCAATGATTGTTTCTGTTGTGAATGGGAGATACTGCTTGTAAAATAGTGAGAAAGGGCTAAATGTACTGCCATTCATTCCCAAGTGTTTCTAACAGGGAGGGCTCCTATTAGATTGAAGGTGGTTGGGGAATGGGACACAGGTCTTCTCAACGAAGCATCTAGGGAAATTAATTTCTCTGTTAGAAGTGGTAAGTCTTACTTTACTCATCCCAGTCCAACTTTAGAATGCTTGAATTGTTTCTCAAATTAGATTGTAAGCTCCCTGAGAGCAGCAACTAAGTCACAATGCTTTTGTATTTCCTGAAGTATTGGACACACAGTAGATTCTCAATAAATACTTATTGTTTATTTTTTTCAGTAAAATTTCTCTGGCTATTTTTTCAAGTAGCTGGCTTTCAAAATGTAGTCAAGGGCACTTCTTTGTTGAAACCTGTTCTTGTTCCTGTAGTGTTCACTTGAGTTCCAATACTTCTTTCTCATCCTACTTCCCTTAAGGACTTAAGTTTTCAATGAGTTAACAAAACAAGGCCACTCACTTTCACTATATAACTCTGGGTATTCTTCTTTGTTTGCTATTAAAATGATACTAATTCTGTGCCCTTAAGTGGTTTGCCCAGATTATTTACTTTTGACCTGTTGCTCATTGTTCCTAATGAGGGGTTAAATTTTTCTTACACATTTCAAAGTATTTCCCAAGAGGAAAATGGAAGTTAAAAGCAAGGCTGATCAAAAGAATTTTTTTTTATTTGTTGGCTAGCTACATATCTGTCAATATGACTGTAATATATTTACATCTAACTTGTAAAATGTGCAGTGATTTATACAACTAGTCTTACAGCTTATATTTATATCAAAAATTCATGTATACAGAATAGAAACCATATAGCATTTTTAAACCACAGCAACAGGAGTAGGTTGGAATTGAAATAGAATTTTCCTCTATCCCTCCTCCCCTCACTATTGCTGCTTTGGATACACCAGTACTTAGTTAAACACCTGTTTTTTTGGTTGTTTTGTTTTTTTTTTTTTTTTTTTTTTTTTTTTTTTTTTTTTTTTTGTAAATTAAGTATTGAGACAACTATAATGTTAGCTTGAGAAAGTGACCTGATACTATACTATTTACAGGTCTTTGTACATGTATGTAAAAATTAGTGCTGTGTCTGTTAAATCCTAAATTGGCAATGAGGAATGAAATAGAAGTCTTTGTTCTTAATAACCACATCAAAAACAAAGACTTGTGCAACCTATTGACACTACTTGGTGATAGATTTATCCACAGGAAAGCCAGCTTTCTCCATGTTATCCAAGAAACAGGTGAAGTTCACGTCCCTACTTAATCCTTGCATATTTCTTTAGAACTCTCCTGACCTCAAAATCCAGTATCTGCTGGGCGGTCTAGAATTACCCTGTATAATGTTTCATTAGTGAAAAAAAAATGTAGAGCAGGAAAGTATAAATTTGTCTTCTTTGGACAGGGATAAAACAATGAAAAGTAACTTGATTTTGAGCACTATCATGATGATGAGTGTTTTCTTTGTTTAATCAAAGTAACAGCTGAGATTACAAAACTATGAAGAAAGAACTTGAATTTTATAGAACACTTATTTGATAAGAATGGACAGAAACTGTTCTAGTTTTGGGAAGGCTCTTACATTCTATGTCTCTTCAAAAAGTGAAGTCATCTTGCAAACAGTATCAAATTTAAAGCCATTTCCTAGAAGCCTTTTCAAACAAAACTTGATAGCATTTGATGGGGGGGGGGGGCGGATTTGGGATTCTCTTTGTTTTAAGGTGAGTGGTGGAGAGTAATTGCTATTCTGTTTATTTGAAAATATATATAAGACCAACTGAAACAACTGCAAAGGCAGTGTGTTGGAATTTTATTTTATTATTATTATTATTATTATTATTATTATTATTATTTTTGGTTTTTTTTCGAGACAGGGTTTCTCTGTGTAGTCCTGGCTGTCCTGGAACTCACTCTGTAGACCAGGCTGGCCTCGAACTCAGAAATCCGCCTGGCTCTGCCTACCAAGTGCTGGGATTAAAGGCGTGTGCCACTACCACCCAGCCCAGTGTGTTGGAATTAACTATCTAGAAAATGGATTCTGGGTAGTCACTAGGACTAACACATGTCCTAGTCATGAAGAGCTAAAACTGGAAATAAAAGGCTAGTTATGAATTTGTCTTTTTCTAAGTAGTAGAAGTCAAAGACTGCTTGTCAAATAGTTACATGTAAGGCAATGACTTTTTAATGTTTGCTGGTTTTTTTTTTTTTTTTTTTCCCTTTTAGCCCCTGTTATGGTTATGAACCTAGGCCCTTAACTGAGCTTTTCCCACAGTTCATACAGTATTATAAAATTGTAATTTCTTTGTCTTATAGACTAATATAGAAGGTTCTCCCTCCCTTCACTCCCTTTCCTCCCTCTCTTCTCCTTTTCTTCCTTCTTTCATCTTTTTATCTTTTGTGACTGGATCTTACTGTGTTGCCCAGGCTGGCCTCAAATTTATGATCCTCTTTGGTCAGCTTTCCAAGTGCTGGGATTACAGGTATGTGCTGTGCCCAACTCCTGGAAGGCATTTATTCTTTAGGGTTTGTTAATTGTCTTTCTTTTTGTTAAAGACACTTTAGATGCTTTCACATATTTAGAAAGTTTTTTTAATATTGGTAATGATTTTTGCTTATTTGCAAGATAGCAGTAATCAAGTTATGTTTCTAACATCTTTTTAAACAGTCACATGGGACAGCACTTGGGAGGAAGAAGCAGGAGGATTGCTGTGAGTTTGAGGCCAGCCAAGGCTACATAGAGAGACTGTTTTCAAACAAACAAAGATCACATACACTTTTATACATTTTTGGATGTGGGGTTTAATTACCTAGTCTAGCCTAGGCCCTTATGCATACAGACCATATGTTTTATCACAGGCACATGAACAAAAGTGGAATAACAGTCATATTTATCACACTATAACACAAAATGTTTCTTTCAGTAGCACACACCTGTAGTCATAATACTTGGGAAGTAGAGGAAAGATGATTAGGTTTTCTTTTCTTTCTTTTTTTTTTTTTTTTTTTTTTTGGTTTTTCGAGACAGGGTTTCTCTGTGTAGCCCTGGCTGTCCTGTAACTCACTCTGTAGACCAGGATGGCCTCGAACTCAGAAATCCAACTGCCTCTGCCTCCCAAGTGCTGGGATTAAAGGCGTGTGCCACTACCGCCTGACTGATGATTAAGTTTTCAAGGTCAGTTTTACTATAGTGTGTTTGAGGCCAGCTCACACTAAAACCCAAACTATATATTAAAAGGGGAGCTTGAGTTGAAAAATGTAGCTAAGTTGTAGAGAGCTTGCCTAGCATATAAAAAGGCCTGGGTTTGATTCCCAGCAAGCTAGAAAAAAAAGAATGGTTAAAAAAACAATAGGTGAATTTCCATGGTTTGTTTCTTAAGAGAATAGCAAAGTAATTGGTGGTAATGTACTGATAAAATAGAATTAAAACATTTTACCTACATTTAACTATCTATTTTTTCCTCTTCAGTATTCTCCTTGTAAATACTGTTATTTGTATATACTGTAAATGATGACGTCGGTGGGCACTAACCGAGCCCGGGGAAACTGGGAACAACCTCAAAACCAAAACCAGACACAGCACAAGCAGCGGCCACAGGTAATGAACCCAAGGATGTGAGTCAATGAGTAATTATACCACCTGATGATAGTGGTGTCCATGCAGTGTAGCATCATTCTGTGCTTTGGAATGTTGATTTAGGTTCCTTATTGTTAGCTATTCCTTAGTCTGATAACTATCAGTGACATTTTGTGATATAACATGTTCATTTTTTTTTGTTGTTTAATGTGAGGTTTAGGGCTTCATTTTGAATACTGTGCTAGGTATGATCGTTTTTTCCAGTATCAGAGCTGACTGAGCAGTACATTACTTATTCTCTTTAGCCAATATTTGTCATCATACCCTTTTCCTGAAAGATTTTGACTTTTGCTCCTATTTTCCCCTAAGGTTTTGAGGCCTTACCTGAGTTTTTCCTTTCCCATGAAAAGCTAGGATCTTTACTATTCTTGTAAATTAACAAATGAGACCATAGAGCAGTCATTCTCAACCTCTCTAATGCTGTGACCCTTTAATACAGTTTAAGTTGTGGTGACTTCTCTATTAACTTATTTATAAACAAAATTTTTGTTGCTTCTTCATAAGTAATTTTGACATTGTAACTGTGCATTGTAACTAATGTGCAAGATATCTGATATGCAGCCCCGATGAAAAGGTTGTTTGACCCTCAGAGGGGTGGTAAGCATTGCTAAGTTTTAGAGGAATAAATTAACCTTGGATATTAAGTTTTATTTAGATGTGTTGTAAATCACAAAATCCATAAGAAGTGTTACGGGTATGAGTTAATTGCTTGAATTAAATGCAGTGGTTCAGTATATTGATTATATAAGACTAGACTAAAGGTATGTTCCTTGATTTAACTTTTTCCCCTTTCCCTTTTCTCTTTCCTGTTTTTCCTCCAGAGTCTTTATAGGTAGCACTGGCTGGCTTGATACTATGTAGTTCATGCTGACCTCTACTTAGAATATCCTGTGTGTCAGCTTTTGTGTAATAAATTTGGACATGGGCTGCCATCATGGTCTGTTTGTTTGCTTGCTTGCTTGCTTGCTTTCTTTTTCTCTCTTTCTTTGGAGACAAGGTTTCTCTGTGTTGTCCTGGCTGGCCTTGAACTCAGAGATCTGCCTCCCTCTGCCTCTTTAGTGCTAGGATTAAAGCTGTGTGACACTTTACCTGGCTTCATATTTTTGAGACAGGTTTTCACTAAGTTGTTGAGACTGGCCTTGACTTGTGATCTTCTTGCCTCTCAGTCTTCTGAGTACATGGATTAGAAGTCTGTATCACCAGGTCTGCTCCCCTTAAACTTTTTTATTCAAGATAGGGTTTCTCTGTGTTGTCTCAGTTATCCTGGAACTCACTCTGCAGACTAGACTGGCCTTTGAACTAACTCTGAGATCATCTTGTATCTGCCCCTGCCTTCCAAGTGCTGGGATTAAAGGCATGCACCACCACTGTCTGGCTCCCTATTCACTAGTCTTTCCAAGTAAATTTGTAGTAGAATTTTAGCACTTAAACCTCTACTATGGGTAGCTGGGTGTGTAGTGGTGCATGCTTTTAATTCAAGCACTCAGCTTGCTCTACATGAGTTACAGGATAGCCAGAGCTAAGTAGTGAGAAACTATAAAACAAAAACAAAAAGACTACTCAGTTATGGTAGTAAAATTCCTGGTCTTACATATACTGTATATTCATAAGATACATTGAGTATATCCTTGGGTTAAATCTAATAATATTTTGAGTAAGTGGTTAGTATTGGAATAAAGAAATAGGAACCCTGTTTACACATATCTTGACAAATACATTAATGTGAATTGATGGACAGATACTTCCAAGATGAAAGTTTCTTTGGTTCATTGGTTCATTGCTCTCTGGAGTTATATCTTAAATTAGTTTACAGCTTCACCCTGTATTTGCCATTCTATTTAAATGTCTCATTTTGTTCATTTACATTTCAAATGATATCCCCCTTCCTGGTTACCCTGCCACAGATCCTCCATCTCATCCCCCCTTTCCTCCTTCCACTGTTTAAGTGTCTTAAACATTACTTTATTACTTGTTTGTTTGAGGCACAATTTCTATGTTTTTGCTATCGTGGAACCCACTGTATAGACCAGGCTGACTTCAAACTCAGAGATCAGCCTGCTTCTGCCTCCTAAGTGCTGGGATTAAAGGCATGCTCCACTCTACCCTTTGTTTTGTTTTTAAATTTTGTGGTGCTGAGAAGTGATCCTATAGCCTTGAGTAGTCTGGGTAAAGATCTCCCCAGTCTTGTTTTTATGTTTTTATTTTGAAACAGGGTCTCATAAGGTTGCCCAGGCTGGCCTTGAGCTCATTTTGTAGTCCATGTCAACCTTGAGCTTTCCATCTTCTTGCCTTCACCTTTCAAGTAACTGGGGTTACAGGCTTAGATCATGAGACCAAGCTGCTTTGGATTTTGTAGGCAAAGTTGCATTGCTAAGGATTGACTCTAGAGCCACACACATGCTAGGCAAGTGCTTTACTATAGAGTTTCACCTGCTTTGGTCATAGTTTTCTTTTTCTTTTTTATATAACACACACACACACACACACACACACACACACACACACACAACTGGGTTGGTAAAGAATAAAAGATCTACTACTGAGATACCTCTTAGTTAATTTCCTACTTTTTTTTTTTTTTTTGGTTTTTCGAGACAGGGTTTCTCTGTGTAGCCCTGGCTGTCCTGGAACTCACTCTGTAGACCAGGCTGGCCTCGAACTCAGAAATCTGACTGCCTCTGCCTCCCAAGTGCTGGGATTAAAGGTGTGCACCACCACTTCCTGGCTAATTTCCTACCCTTGATTAAGGTTTCTTGATTCTGTCTCAATCCCTAGGCCACTGCAGAGCAAATTCGACTTGCACAGATGATTTCGGACCATAATGATGCTGACTTTGAGGAGAAGGTGAAACAAGTGAGTGTCCCATTAGTTTTCTCTGAAAATACCAAGAGTAAAATCAGGATTAAATGTTATTGATGCTTACATTGAAAATAATTATCCTGGGTAGGGAAATGGCTAAGAGGTGAAATCTTTGATCTTAGTTTGAATCCCATAAAGCCTAGCAAATCATGCTTTGGAGCATACATTTGTAATCCCAGTGCTCTTACTGTGAAATGGATTGTGGAGACAGAAGATTCCCTATCTGCTTTATACAGTGATGAACAGCAAAAGAGAGACTTGTCTCAAGATGGAAATACAGGACTGATACCAAGGCTATCTTGTTACTTCTGTATATGAGCTGTGGTACACAAATTCCTGCTATATATGTATCATATACGCATAACAGGAAAAATAATTATATTTGTTGATTTTTTTTTTAGATCATTAATAATTAACTTCATTGTAATTATACTACGTTCCTTTGGATAGCTACCTTGTCCAAAAAGTTTTATCTTAATGCTGACTTTGTTGGTGTGTGTGTGTGTGGGGGGGGGGGTTGTTTTTCTTCTGACACACAGAATCTTAGCATGATAAATTCATACCTTATCACTGAGCTATATTGTCAGCCACTTGTATCTGTGAAGCATGGAAAATGATATGTAAATAGAAGCTCGTGTGTTTCATTTTGATTCTCCATTTATGCTTAACTATTCTGAATATGTTTTACTCCATCTCTAAGCTATAGTTGTTAAAAGTTTCTTTTGTTAACACTTATTTATTGGATGTGTTTGCATACACACATGCTATCTATGGTGCTTTGTGTGGAGACAACATAATAATGTGTGGGAACTGGGTGTTTTTCCTCCCATGTAGGTTCTAGGGATTGAACTTAAGTTATTTGGCTTGGTGGTAAGTGCCTTTACTTGATGAGTCATCTCTCCAGCCTTAAAATTTTGCTTTTGGAAGTACAATTATGTTTTACATGTCATTCTTTTAAAGGTTGCTTCTTTGAAATGTAGCTGGTATCTCATCCTTTCATCTATTTTTCTTGTACGCGTATAAAATTGCTTATGGTTACTGCTTTTTTTCTTTCAGTTGATTGATATCACAGGCAAAAACCAGGATGAATGTGTGATTGCTTTGCATGACTGCAATGGAGATGTCAACAGAGCCATCAATGTTCTCCTGGAAGGAAATCCAGACACGGTAGAGTACTAACTAATAAAGTGTTTGAGAATGTGGGGTCTGGGTTCAGAGACTAGTAATAATTCTAAAAGCAGCTAGTGGGCAGATGGTCTTAAAACAACATGCCTTTTCTCTAAATAGAATAAGAAATATCCATAGAGATCTGGCAGGTTACAAATATTGTTTGTACACATCCTCTTCATAAGAGTCATAGGAGAAAGTAAGTGAAGTCAGTCTCTTCTAATTGGTCTGGAATAAGTTGTTCATTCCCGATAATTCATTTCAAGACTTGGAAGGCTTATGTTGATTTGAACTAGAGGTACTACTTTACAGTGTTGATTACTAATAGGGGAGATTTCTCTTTTCATATTTGTGCTAACAAGTCACAAATTGCTAGATTGTAAATTGAAGACATTCCTATATAGTTATTATCTTTATATTAACGTGCTGCTTCATTGCTTGAACTTGGTTTTGTAGTACTATTAAAAAGACGAGCTATATAGCCTGTCTACATTCCTGGATCTGGTGGGAGAATATCTTAGAAGATCATGTGTCTTGGAATTTAGACAAGTTACTGTCATTTCTCCTTCCCACCAAATGAGGTGTTTTTTTTTTTCCTGTGTCTTATCTTTAACAATAGAATATTGCCTTATTACCTTTGTGACATTGCTGTAGCACGAGAGAACTTTAGTTTTATGTGAGTTAGATCATTTTGAAACATTTTCACTATAACGATCTTAGACTGAGGATTTTTTGGTTGGGATAGAGTTCATCCTTTAAGTTGGTATAACTTAACTATATTAACTATCTCACAATTTCATATATATATAGTATAACTTTGATCATATTTCCCCCATTAGCCTTTTTTATCCCCTTCTGCCTCCTGCCAAACTCCTTTCCAACGTGTCTCCCTTCTACTTTACTGCCTTTATGTGTACCTTTAATTAGGTACACATGCATGAATATGGATTAGAAGTTGCTTACTTAAGCAAGGATGATTTATCAGTGGCTACACCACTGAGTAATATGATTCTCCCCTCCTCCAGCAACCATTAACTGTCTGTGTCTCTTCAGGCAGTGGGAGGGGAGTGGGGGGGTTTGTGTGCCCTCTGCCATCCATGATGGAATGTTGAAGGACCCAGTCTTGTGCCAGGTCACCATTGCTGACATGGGTTAATGTTGTCTTGCATATCATATCCAGAAGACAGCTTTTCACAGTTCCCCTTCCTATCCTCTGGCTCTTAACTTCTTTTAACTATGTTAAGTTTGCTGAGCCATGGAAAGGGATGCTGTAGACGCTTGACTTAGGACTGAGTATTCAGCAGTTACTTATTATCAGCACTTTGACCATTTAATAAATCTCTGTCATCTCTTGCCTACTACAAAAAGACTCAGAAGTTACATGTTTATATGTGCATGCAGGGGATCAAACTTAGGCAAGCACTGTAACTACTTGATATCTCTCTAGCTCTGTGTGTTCACAGAACTAAAATGTAAACCTCAAACTTGGTACTCTTCAGCTTCAGCCCCTCATTGCTGGGATTATAAGTGTATTCCACCAGCTCTGACTTGAACTTATTTTTGTTTGTTTTTGTTTATGGGATACTCTTTCCTATTGTAATTATCTTGTATTTTTTAAAAAACTTATTGGTGGGACAGGCCTGATGGTGCAGGCCTTTAATTCCAGCACTTGGGAGGCAGAGGCAGAGCTCTTGAGTTTGTTTGAGTCCACCCTGATCTATAAAGAGAGTTCCAGGACAGCTAGACAGCCAGGACTGTTACATAGAGAAAGAGAAACTCAAAAACTGAAAGAAAAAAAAAAAAACCAAACCCTTTTGTTGTTGTTTGTTTTTTTGAGACAGGGTTTCTCTGTGTAGCCCTGGCTATCCTGGAACTCACTCTGTAGACCAGGCTGGCCTCAAACTCAGAAATCCGCCTGCCTCTGCTTCCCAAGTGCTGGGATTAAAGGCGTGTGCCACCACTGCCCAGCTCTGGCCTAGTTTTTATTATGTTTGTGTAATATGTATAGTAGTAGACATATGTATGTGAAAATCAAAGGCTAGCAGTCTGGAGTTGGTTTTCAAAGCAACTGCCTTTATCTGTCAAACTATCTCACCTGTTGTCATGCTTTCTAAAAGGTTTTATATTTTTCTTTGTAGAAGTTATATCTTATTTCTCTTATCTCACCTCTTGTGGCTTCTGTCTAGTTATACAAATCTGACCTATTAAAAAAAGGAAAACAAGCTAGTACATAGCCACATGTAAATCAACTAGTATGAATAAAACCAATGAGGAGTCAGTACTCATATTGAATATTTTTATTGGATAAGATCACTCAAAAAACTTAATAGTGTTTAAGGAAGATCATAATAGTAATTCTTTTTTCTTATAGAACTCACTGTTACCAGCAGTTAATATATACACCACAGACTCCCTCTTTATAGGGTTTCTCTCTCTTTAGATCTGGGCTGTCCTGGACTCAGTAGACCAGGCTGGCCTTGTACTCAGAGATCAACCTGTGTTTGCCTTCTGAGTGTTGGGATTAAAGACATGGCCACTATGCCTGGCTATTACACAGATTTCATAAACTTGTCAGAATTGGAGTCAGACTAGCATACAATTTGAAAACTTGGTGGGTATGGTTGTGTACACCTTTATATCCAGATACTCAGTGGAGGAGACAGGTGAGTCTCTGTGAGTTTGAAGCCAGCTATATTTTTGTAGTAGGTTTCAGGGTAACCAGGACAACATAGTAAGTTCTTGTTTCAAAAACAAAACAAAAAACCTTAAAATTTATCAGAACCTGTTAGTCTAGTTTCCAGTGTTTGTGGTACAGATTTAGCTGTAGAATTGTGACTTACGAATTGAAGCTTCAGTGAGCATCAAATGCCATCAACCACTATTGGTATATACCAACTGTGGAATAAATCATTGGGAAAATGCATAGGAAGGAACTTCTGCATTCTAGGTTAATACTTGTCTTGGTACAATTGCTGTTATTTTATTTAAAAAAAAAAAAAAAAAGAAAAACAACTTGATTATATATGTATATTTTGCCGGCAAATATAGTGATACCGGTATGTCTGTATCACTTGCATGCCTGGTGTCCTTGGAGGCTAATAGAGGGCATCAGACTCCATGGAAATTGGAGTTGGAGTTACAGATGGTTGTGAACTACAGTGGTGGTACTTTGTTGTTGAAACCTGGATCCTTTAGAAGATTAACTGAAACTTTTTTTTTTTTTAAGATTTATTTATTTATTATGTCTACAGTGTTCTGCCTGCTTATACACCTGCAGGCCAGAAGAAAGGGGTATTGGATCCCATGACAGGTGGCTGTGAGCCACCATGTGGTTGCTGGGAATTGAACTCAGGACCTCTGGAAGAACAGTCGGTACTCTTAAACGCTGAGCCATTTATCCAGCCCCTGCTGAAGTACTTAAATGATCAAAATGTGATATTAATGCTTTTTTTTTATATATAAATTTTATTTGAGTTTTGAAGTGATAGTGCTTGGATTGAACTCAAGCTTTCATACTTGTGTGTGTTTTACTATTGAGAGCCTTGTACCCTAACACTCAGCCCTAGATTTAACTATATTTTTTACTAAAATCTTTATTTTGTCAAGATGTGCATCATTTTAACCTGTTTTTGTATGTATAAGAGAGAAATAAATGTTTTTCTTTTAAATTTATGGTTTCATAAAATATGCTAGAAGGACAAATGCTACTTACTCAGTTTGCATCTATTAGTAACATTTAGAAACCTTCAGTTTTATGTTTTTGCTTAATTTGATAATGAATTTTGATAATTTGATAATGAATAACAATGTAGCCCAACACTTTTAATCCCAACACTGAGGAGACAGAAGCAGTCAGATCTCTGACTTAGAGGCCAACCTGAACTACATAAGTTGTAGGCCAGCTATCATGACATAGTGAGAGCTTGTCTCAAAACAAACAAAAAAAATTTAAACTGTTAATGTGTTGATGAATAGAGAGATTTTTTTTTCTAGTTTAGAGAATGTGCTTGATAAGGACCAGTCCCTAAGTTTTTAGACTAATGTATCTGAGCTACTGAACTGAATAGAGTTTGGAAGTGATCCCTGCATGTGTTAGCCAGGCAGTGTGTTGAGCATCTGTTTATCTCAGCTTTTGGAGTAAGATAGGGAGGGGAATTTGAAATTCGAGTGTAGTCTGTCCCATGGTCCCCTACCTTCTACCCCATAAAACAAAATACTTCAGTTTTAGCATCACTAAGTGTAAGAGTTGAGTTTATCTGTACTCTGCATTTAAACAGAAGTAAACTAATACATTTTTGTTTCTTTTTTTTTTTTTTTTTTTTTTTTTCTGGCTGTGCTAGAAATCACTCTAGACCATGCTGGCCTTGAACTCACAGAGATCTACCTGTTCCTGCCTCCCGAGTGCTGGGGTTAAAGATGTGGAGCACATTGCCTGGCTCAAAATTTCTTAACTGTGGATCCTGAGAAAATAGTTGTACTAGTTTTCATTCTTAGTAAACTGATGGTAGTCCATATTGATCAGACATAAGTGCTCTAACTTTCTTTAGCATTCCTGGGAGATGGTCGGGAAGAAGAAAGGAGTCTCAGGACAGAAGGATGGTGGACAAACTGAATCTAATGAAGAAGGAAAAGAAAATCGAGACCGGGACAGAGACTATAGTCGTCGACGTGGTGGTCCACCAAGACGGGGGAGAGGTGCCAGCCGTGGACGAGAGTGTATGCATGGGGCTTTATCAAAACCAGCTGTGGGTCAGTAATGTCTAGACTTTAGGGATGTGTCAGGATCCTGCTAGGCAGGCCTCTGTAACTGTTATATCACCTATTTGCATTTTTTGGCATCATCTGTTAAGATCCTGACATCTTTTACATGTAGCCTTTCCTACAATAGTCACTTATATGGCAATTATGTAGTCATTTGTAAAATTACTTGACTCAGCTCTGTTATGTCTCATCACTATTCCCTGAGTGACCTTCACGTTCCATCCTACCAAGTCATGTTCCCTTAGTTCTGTCTCCCTAACACTGTGTTCAATATAATGTACATGTTTGTTATGTATCCTAAATGATCATGTTGTGTCTGTGTGTGTTTTATATTTCAGTTCGGGGCCAGGAAAATGGATTGGATGGCACTAAGAGTGGAGGGCCTTCTGGAAGAGGCACAGACAGAGGCAGAAGAGGCCGTGGCCGGGGCAGAGGTGACAGTTTTGAGGGGAAGTGGCAAATAGGCATGAAATAGTTACCTTTGTAAGACTGACAGGCAAATAAACACTAGAGTATAAATATATTTGTGTTGGGTTGAATGGGAAAGAAGGGAGATGACAACCCTAGTCTTTTTTGTTGAACAGTAGTGTGTGTGAATGCTTGTGCATGTGTTTATGTGTGTGTCGGGGAAGCCCAGAGGTCAACATCAGGTGACAGTGCTCTTTATTTTCTAATTTTTCATTTTTAAAGTTAATTTTTATTATATACTTTTTAAACTTTTTATTCAAGAAAGATTATATTTGCATGGTGATAAACAATGAATTCTCAGTTCCTTTTTTACCCTCCCACCTTTTCTCATACTCATTTCCCTGATTCTGTTCAAAGTTTCTGAGAGATGTGTAAAGGTTTTTTTTGTTTGTTTGTTTTGTTTTTGCATGCTTGTTTTTTGTTGTTGTTTGTTTTGTTTTATATTGCTGCACATGTGGGTATGCACTCTACCATTGAGGTATAAACCCAGAACCCAGTAGAGGGCATTGGATCTGCACTTAGAACCACAGATAGCAGGATGTGGTAGCACATGGCTTTAATCCCAGCGCTTGAGAGGCAGAGGCAGATGGTTCGCTCTGTTTGAGGCCAGCTTGATCTATAGAGTGAGTTTCAGGACAGCCAGGACTACTCAAAACAAAACAGACAGACAAAAACAAAAAGAATCACAGACTTAAGAACCACTATGTAGGTTCTGGTACCAAATCCAGGGTTTCTACAAGAGCAGGAAGCACTCTTGACCATGGAGCCACCTCCAGCCCCCTTATTTATATTTTTTTGTGAAAAGCAACATTGTGATAGACCTCTTTATTCATAAATCTTGTGATTGTTTCTTTTGGATAGGTTTTTAAAATTTGGCTTACAATGCACAGGGTTTTTCTTTTCTTGTGCCAATAGTGATCCTAAGGAATGCTATGCAAATGTTTGTTACTACTAACCAGCTCTAAGTCCTTCCCCCTACATTAGGAGACATAAAGACCTTTAATTACTTTTTTTTTTGTTTTTTGTTTTTGTTTTTGTTTTCGTTTTTCGAGACAGGGTGTCTCTGTGTAGCTCTGGCTGTCCTGGAACTCACTCTGTAGACCAGGCTGGCCTCGAACTCAGAAATCCGCCTGCCTCTGCCTCCCAAGTGCTGGGATTAAAGGCATGCGCCACCACCGCCCAGCCCTTTAATTACATTTTTACTGATTTTGTGAGCATATGTGTGACACAGGTGAATGACAGAACCTCTCTCTCCACTATGTGGGTCCTGGAAATTGAACTGACATCATTAGGTTTGCCAGCAGGTATCTTTACCCTATCGAGCCATATCACAAGCCCTGGTTTTAAGACTGGTTTTAGATTTGGTCTCACTAAGCAGCTCTGGCTATGTAGACCATGCTGGCCTGGAACTCACAGACCTGCCAAGGCTTCCTGAGTGCTAGGATTAAAGGTTTGTGCCACCATGCCTTGCTGTTAAGGCTTTTATTGTACTTTCCTAAGTAATTTTTGTAATAACTCAAGCAAACCTACCAGTTATTTCATCAAAGTGGACTTTGTTGGTAATGATTAAACAAATTACTATGAACCTTAAATTCTGGACACATTTCAAAATGTCATACCAAAGAAATAAGGAGACATATTACTAGTAAGGAAAGAAAAGTTCAAAATCTGAAATTAAAAACCACCCAGCTTTTTATCAGTAAAATAACCACCAGACGTGCTTCCTGTAAAAAGTTAAAAAAACAAAAAACAAAAAAAACCCTGAGGTTGGAGAGAAGGTTCAGCCATTAAACAGTACTTACTGTTCTTCCAGTTCAATGAGCTGTGATGTTTGCTTTGACCCCAAGTTCCTCCTGCACACATGTGATGCATGCATGCAATATGCATACATACATATACACATACACACATACTCAGAAGTGGTAGTGTGCGCTTTTAATCATAGCGCTCAGGAGTTAGAGGCATGTGGATTTCTGTGGGTTTGATACCCAGCATTGAGGAGAAAGTCTGCAGTGTTTCTTCAAAACAAAACGTTCTAAGAGAAAAAGTACCAAGTATTCAAAAGTTTTGAGTAAATTTACGTTCATGGATAAACATGACAGTCTCCCTTGTTAGTCAGATTTTGGCCAAAAAAAAATCCAAAATGCTTTGTACTGAGCAGTAAGAATGCTGAGGATAAGAGCAATCCGCAGCTTTACTCAGAGGCCTTCCTCTCTGGCCAGATCAGATGAGGTTTCAAAATTGCTTCTCTAAGATCTTGAATGTGTTTTTCACTCACATCTGGCTATTTTTCCTTAATAACATCAATTATATTATCTCTTATGAGACTCTGCAGGAGAAATTTTGAGCAAAAAAAATCCTTTTTGTTTAATATTAATTTCAAAACTTGTAAAGTGGTAGGTGTTCTTTTGTCACATATTTCTTTGCTTTGGGAGTTTGAGCTTTAGTAACCTTTGGTGGAACAGCCTTGTTTTGATTATCTGTTTTTGCTTTTCTTTCCTTACTTTACTGTTCCTTGATCTTAGCCAATTTCACTTTGTATTTTAGGTGAATTTTCTATGATAAGCTTGCAGATTTATTTGGGAAGTTGTTCTCTACGTACTTTTAGCAACATCAGGCATACATGATTTGCAGTACTTTTTTTGTAATGGATAGACTCCATAACTGAGGACTTTAAGTGGGTAGTTAGCCTTTAACTTGGCAGTGATTCTCATCTCTCTTGTATATTCAGGCCATTGGTTTTAGAATTGTCAGTAGCAATTTCATAAAACCCAGGTAAAGGGAACAGCTTCTACCAGCCAAAGTGACGCATGGAATTCATCTGGCTGTAGCAGTCCAAGAATCTTATCTGGCCCCTTTTGGGTTTGTTTTGTTTTTTTTGAGACAAATTCTCATTGGCCTGGAAATTCACCAGCTGTTTGGCTTGTTCAGGGATCCATCAAGTTGAGGTTTTTATGCTTAGATGTTAAGCACTTTACCTGAGGTATCTGTCTTCCTCCCCTTTGGCAGTTTAAGCAGCAGATAAACAGCTGTTGACAGTAATGATTGTCCTGTGTTAGATTAATTGGTATGCTCCATGGGACTGGAAGAAGTAAACACTTGCTATTTCAAAGATGTCTTGGCTGGGTAGGTTTTTAATATCAGCTTCTATAATATTTCTTTTTCTGCAGGTAGTTCTGGTAGGCGAGGAGGAAGATTTTCTGCTCAAGGAATGGGGTAAGTTTCATTGATTTTTTTTTTTTTTTTTTTTTTTTTTTTTTTTTTTTTTTTTTTGGTTTTTCGAGACAGGGTTTCTCTGTGTCCTGGCTGTCCTGGAACTCACTCTGTAGACCAGGCTGGCCTCGAACTCAGAAATCCGCCTGCCTCTGCCTCCCAAGTGCTGGGATTAAAGGCGTGTGCCACCACTGCCAGGCGGTTTCATTGATTTTTAAATTCACCCTGAGAATGGACAAAGAGAACTTTAGCCAAAATGAGATAGAGTAATTTGTAGACTTGCTTTTTTTTTTTTTTTAAACTGAGCTCGATTGTTTTAATAGCTTAAGCCAACTTTAAGCTTACAGTTATCTTGCCTCAGTCTCTGAAATGATGGTATTATATGTGTACACCATAACATCTGGCTGATTTGTAGATGAATAAAAAATGTAGATTTGTGCTCATTTTCAGATCTTTACATTTACCATCGTGATCATTTGTGTATAGCTTATGCTATGGCATTTTGCAGTGGCTGATTTAAAAAAGCATGTGAGTTTATAGAATGACAAGTGATCTTGTTAGGAGGAAATGGTCAAGATTGTGCTTTTTTTATTTGAGTTAACGTTCACTGAATCTCTTAGTGAAGTTAGAAAATGTAAGGCTTTTTTTTTCTTTTTTTTTTTTTAGAACCTTTAACCCAGCTGATTATGCAGAGCCAGCCAACACTGATGATAACTATGGCAATAGCAGTGGCAATACATGGAACAACACTGGCCACTTTGAACCAGATGATGGAACAAGTGAGTGACTTTTCTAAGAATGTTTTTCTTTTTTTGGCATGGTGCTGTGGATTGAAAACTCAGGGTCTGTGTATACTAGCCAAATATACCATTGGGATGTACTCATTCCTGGAAATAACTTTGCATAAAGCATTTCTGTTATTGTAAAGTTATACTTAGATTTAAAAACTGAAAGAGTAGTATTTAAGAACAGAGATAGGAAAGATAAGGATGAAGATTTAATGTGTATAGTATTGGTTTGCCTTGGGTTTTGAGCATATTTTATGTACCAGTTTCTCTGATCACTCTTTTATGAAGTAGCCAAGGCAAGTCACAACCTTTTCCATAGTACCACTTGTTTGGTTTTTAACAAGCTGGCCTGGAACTCAACAATTTTCTTTTGGCTAAGTTTCCCAAGTGCTGGAATGATAGATGTATGCTTCCACACCTGACCTGAAATCAGTCCTAGTTTTAGAAAATTTTATTTATTTTGTTGTTGTTGACACTAGACATGTCTCCCAAGCTGGCCTTAAGTTCACTATGTAAGTGAAGATGACATTGAATGAACACCTGCTCTTCCTGTCTCCACTTGTCAAGGAATCATATAGGTGTTTACACCATACCTGGCTTTAAAATAGGGTTTATCATCACCATCTTAATGATAAAGCTGAAGACTGAAAGGGAGATTATGAATTTACTAGTATTTGAGTCCAGAACTATTTAAAATTTTATGCTGTTTCCATTAGCCCATATGACTGTTTCTAGTGTTATGTGTATTTCCTAGCATTCTATGTTAGGGAAGTTTCAGCTTTTGAGTATAATTAAACTGATTAAGATACTAGTCAACCAGGCTGTGGTGGCGCACGCCTTTAATCCTAGCACTTGGGAGGCAGAGGCAGGCGGATTTCTGAGTTCGAGGCCAGCCTGGTCTACAGAGTGAGTTCCAGGACAGCCAGGGCTACACAGAGAAACCCTGTCTCGAAAAACCAAAAAAAAAAAAAAAAAAAAAAAAAGATACTAGTCAAGTTTAACAGAACCCAGAGTCAGAGTCAACAAACACTATTGATTTATTTTTATTTTCTAATAATAACAAAATAGGAATTTTTTTTTTAGCTTTTTGAGACACAGTGTCTTTGTGTAGCCCTGACTATTCTGGAACTCACTTTGTAGTCTAGGCTGACCTCGAGAGATGTATCATTCCAGAAACATAAGCCTGCCTCTTGAATAAAGTTGTGATCCACCACTACTGTCCTTTTTTTTTTTTTAATTAATTTACTTATTTATTTTAAATATATCCCAGTATAATATCAAGAAGAGACTCACTGGACTTTTTATTTTCATTGAATAGTCTTTTTGGTGTTTGTCAGTTGGTAGAGTATTTATAGGATTTAAATAAAACCACTTTTGTTGACTGCATCTAAGTATAGTGTAAATGTTTAAAGATATGTTTGGGCTTATGGGATGCACCAATATATGTTCAAGGTTAAAAGATACTGTGCTGTTTTAATGAGAACAGCCTTAGAATCTAGAGTGTCTTGGTTTTTGTTTTGTTTAATTTTTTTTTTTCCCCACAGTGCTGGGATTTAATCAGGGCATTATGCATGCTAAGCAAGAACTCTGTCATCCATGCTTGCCACCTAGAGTACCTTCTTTTTTATGATATCTAACTTTTACTGTCTGAGCTAGCATATGAGAGTTTGTGGGTTTTTCTTATTACAGAGAGGTCTAGGTTTAACAGAGGCCTAAAATTTTAGACTCCTTGACATGTTACCATTCAAATTTTACTATACCTTACAACTATAGATTGGATGGTTATTGACTGCTTTGTGTATGCTGGAAACTGAATCCTTGTCCTCTGAGCTACTGAAGCATCTCTCAAGCTTCCTGTTTTTAAAATTTTTAGTTTTTCCCATGGGTGGAGGCAGAAGTTGAGGTATTAAAAAAATGTGGGCATCTTACCATAATCATTTGGTTATGAGATGATGTTTTAATATTTTGTATAGGCTGGCTTTCCTTCCTTCCTTCCTTCCTTCCTTCTTTCCTTCCTTCCTTCCTTCCTTCCTTCCTTTCTTTTCCTTCCTTCCTTCCTTCCTTCCTTCCTTCCTTCCTTCCTTCCTTCTTTCTTGTTTTGTAGAGGCAATGGTAACCGTTTTAATATTTAAAAAAATAACTGTTTTCACCTATAGTATATTATTAGATATTTAGCTTTTTAATCTTTGGAAGAAAAGACAATGGAAAATAAGGGATTGGCTTTTAGTTTAGAATAAAGAACTCAGTGGTGAATGTGTGTGGGGGTGTCATCCTCAGTCCTTATCCTTAGCTATTTGTTGTTTGTTGTTGTTGTTGTTTTTGTTGTTGTTGTTTGTGGAGGGGTGGCAGGGACAGGGTTTCTTTGTATAGCCCTCATTCACTCTGTTGACCAGGATAGCTTCAGACTCACAGATCTGCCTGCCTCTTCCTTTCTGGTGCTGGGAAAGGTGTGCACTACCACCATTCACCCCACTCCCAGCTGTCTTTAAAGATCTGATTGGGAAAACAAGGACTGTTGTAATGATTAGAAAAGAATAGATTTTACAAGTCTGGAATCATAAATAAATGATGTGTGGCTGGAATGAAATGTTCGATGATGCTGTCATCTTCCTGTGTGAAAGGATTGTTGATAGCTTCGTATGTTGCTGTTATCATCATGATGTGACATACCTTTATGCATGATCTCTTTTATGTTTTCATAGAGCAAACTTCAAATTCCTTTTTTAATTTTAAGAAATAATTCAAATCTACTCTTAAAATATCCACAGGTAAAATGGGAATTATGTATTGGGGGCAGATGTTCTCATTCACAAGCAAAATTTCACTGGTTGTTTTTTCTTTTCTTTTCTTTTTTGTTTCAGGACTTGATTTCATTGGGGTTGAGGGGTCAAATTATCCCCGAAAATTTGAGACTGCTCCTGGTATGATACATCCAGGTGCCTAATTGCCCCGGATATTTTTACAGATTTTTATGAATTGAAATATCTGTGGATATGTGGATTTTTCTGTCTTTCTGCTTTTTTTTTCTTTCTACCTTTTTCTTCATCTTCTGTGTTCACTTTCCCCTCACCAAAATATATTCATCTAGTAAATATTTGGCATTTACATTGACTGAGCTTTGTGCTGTGGGAATGTAAAGCCTAAGTGTTTTAGAACATTTTATCATACTGTTACTGGATTCCTTAGCCATGACTGGACTTCAGTACAGGAATACATCAAGCACTAGTGTCTATATCAAGTCAACAGAGTACAGGAAAAACATTCTTGCAGAAAGAACCTAGGTTAGGTAACTATTTAGACAATTCTAACTCCAGGATTATATTATATTAAGTGCTAACTCATTTGGGCTTCCATTTATTGAGGATGAGGCAGATTTCAGTGAGGAGAAAGGAAAGAACTGTAAGAGTAAGAGGATGTGATTTGTGACTTGTATTTCCCTATGGAAGATAGTTTCTATTAGCAAATGTTTTGAAAGTTTTAAGTGGTTTTGTACCTGTTAGCATATTTTTTTTCCTTTTTCTCTTTAAAGAGATAGGATCTTACTATGTAGACCACTTGGTTGGCCTCAAACATCTGTGTGCAGACAGACATGCTCATATTTGTCTCCATGTGTATATGTATGCACCTTGATTCCAGAGATTAGTATCTTTATTAATCTGTTGCTACCTTCTTGTTCTCTGAATGCACCTGAAGTTCACCAATTCAAATAGGCTAGCTGGCCAGCAAGCCCCAGTAATTCTCCTGGTCTGCTTTCCTGGTGCTAGCAGTAAACTCATGCTTCTGTGCTTTGTTTTGTTTTTATGATGTTTGGAATCAAATCCAGGGTTTTGTGCACTCTAAGCAAGCATGCTCCCACTGAACCAAATGCCCAACCTATGCCCAACTTCTATGTTGATGT
This sequence comes from Arvicanthis niloticus, assembly GCF_011762505.2. Classification (NCBI taxonomy): domain Eukaryota; kingdom Metazoa; phylum Chordata; class Mammalia; order Rodentia; family Muridae; genus Arvicanthis; species Arvicanthis niloticus. The sequence goes on along the minus strand of NC_047661.1, from coordinate 69,469,491 downwards.
TGGCATTTGTACTCAGGTTCTCATACTTGGAAAGAAAGGCTTTACCTACTGAACCATCTCTCCTTGCCCCATGCCCTCAGTTTTTGACGTTCTTGTGTCACCGTTGAAGTATTGGAAGGAGGCATACTCAACCATTTGTTAACTTTATTATTTTTACTTTAAGATTTTTATTTTATTGAGACAGACTCTCACTTTGCATCCTTGGCAGACCTGGAATTTGCTGTATAGACCAAGTTTCCTGGAGGACATTCTCAGCCTCCTGAGTTTTGGGATTAAAAGGACTTGTCACCATACTTAGCAACTACTTGTTAATTCTTCTGGAAGCTTCAAGAGTTACTCACATAAGTTCTAGCCTTTTAAGGGGGGGAGGGAGGGGAAGTAGTTCTAGTTTCTGGTAGAGATAAAATCTTTAACATTAGTGTTCTGATAGAAGAGAAGAATTCTATTTCTCAAAAATGTTCTTATGAGACATTTCTTTCTGAGCTATGTATGTGTGAGACAAAAAATTGTGAGAAAAAAAAGGGGGAGTATTAGAATTGATAAATCTCTTGCTGTCCAAGCATGAGGACTAGACTTTAGATTCTCACCACTTAAAAGCCACACGAATGTAGAAGCCTGTCTATAACTCAGAATGTGGGAGGAGATAGAATCCTCTGTGCAAGCTGCCAGGTAGACTACCCCAATAAGATCAGCTTCAGGTTGAGTCAGAGACCCTGCCTCAGTAAAACAAAGTGACACAGAAAATACTTGAAATCAACCTTTAGTTTCCACCTACCAGTACAAACACAACATTGTGTCTACATGTATAAACATACATAACACACAGACCCAGAGAGAGAGAGAGAACATCAAAGGTACCCAGGTAAATATATAGGCGTGGGCTGATTGTATATAGAACTTTTATCTGCAAGCTGTTTCAGCTCAAAAGAAGGGGAAAATAATTTCCTTCATAGTCATACCCTTGGCAGTTCAGATTCTATATTCTTTATAAGTAGGATTAGGATAATAGCTGTTGTATATGCTTGATTTTTAATAAAGAGCAAGTCTATGCAGCATTCCCTATATAGTTACTTGGTTTAACCTAGTAAGACATACGAATTTGACTTGTGCTGATAATTCCTTTTTGTTGTTATTGTTCATTTCTAATAGGTCCTTTTGTCTGTTTCCTTTTTTCAGCTTCCAAACCTACTTATTTTCCTTTGACTAAACATGTGCAAACTTTCTGTAGTTTTCTACCACTGGTTTTGTTTATCTTCTCATTACCTCAAGTTTGGTTTTGTTTGTTTTTATAAAAAATAAGATGTAGCTTGCATGTTCTGTTTTAAATTAGTTGCTACAATCTCATTAAATTACTGCTAAGACAAAGTTGAGGTTTTTAAAGATACTGCATGGCATGTTAAATATTGGTGGGGAGGAGGGTAGGAAAGAGTCTTGGATGGATGGATGTGTTTATATGTATGTGCTTTTATGTATCTCATCCTCTCCTGTTACAGCTCTGTAACCCAATTGGCTATGAAATCATAAGCTTATTAAAACTTTTTTACTTTGGTGTTTCTAAAACAGTCTTTCCCTATCTCTGAACTCAACAACTTCTTTCTGTGTGCTAAAATCTAATAATCATACTTTTACTTATCAAAATGTTAATGTAGTAGTGTTGTCTGAACATGTTTTATGACACTTAAATTTATTTTACCTTTTTTTTCCCCTTCTATCCTAGGTGCATGGAGGACTGCAACAGAAGAGTGGGGAACTGAAGATTGGAATGAAGATGTAGGTATTCTTTGGCTAGTCCTTACCTAATGTATTCTATCCCTAAGTTGTGTTTAGGGATAGAAAATGGATATATTTCTGCCTTTCAAAATCACTGCTAAGATTCTGACCTAAAACTTTTACATCCAAAATAGTGTTCTGAACCAGAACATTTCACATATGTTATATGAAGGAGACTGGGCATGGACAGGACTCTGTGGAACCACACTATGGAAAGGGCAAGTGCAGGTGTGTAAGTCCAATACCTGATTGTCAGATTGACCCAGGAAGATAGACTGGTTGGGTAGGGTACCAGCAATGGAATTAGGACTGGGAACAAGCTAAATGGTAGAATGCTTGTCTAGTATGTATGAGAATCTTGCATTCAGATCCTATCACTGCAGAAAAATAATTTTTAGTTAAGCAGATAGTAGGTAGTACATTGAGTAACAGCTGCTAATGTCATTCTACTGTATCTGGAGCTGTTGCATTATTTGGTATTAAGTCCTATAATGAATTGGCAGTAGATAGTTAGGTACCTAAGCCTTAATTTTAAAGTCTAGTTGGCTGTGAAACTTTAACTACCAGTGCCCAACTCTGTAATTGAAATGACTATCCAGTTGGGTATCTGCCACCTTGATTCTACTTGGAAAACTTATAGATGGGTGGTTTATAAAGAATTTTCTTGAATATTAACCTAAGTAAAAAGAATTTCAACTGGTCACATTGAAACTTTTACTGTGAATTGTAGTTTTCAGTGATTGTGGATAAACTTATTTTAATATTTTAAAATTGCTTTCCTTTATATATAAATAGGTAAGGTAGCTTTGTCAGATTGTTTTGGTTGTCAGTCTTAGATTTCAAAACATTCCAGTGCACCAGCATCACAGGGTTATGATTTTCTTTTATAGCTGAGCTAAATTGCTTTGTGAATGTGAATGGACAAGTTTTACCTTCTGAAATTTGGTTTATATTCGTAAGGAATATATTTGGGATACAGTGGGTTTTCTGTTTATTACCAAAGAGATTTTGATCAAGAAGTGAAGAAAACAAGCCTAATTCAACTTCTTATTTAGGAAGAAAAGTTATCCCCTGTAATTGGTTACCTAATTAGATGCCTTACAAGTATAATGTTGTTAGTATTAGTGCAAAATTTGCATATGGCTGAAATTCCTGAAAAGACATTTGACCAGTGCTGAGACCTGAACTGTTCAATAGCCAGGAATTAACATTTTTTCTTTCTTCATCTTGGTCATGCTTTTCCTTTCATTGAGGGAGAGAAAATGGTGGAAGATAAATGTCCTTTGGGTAGAGGTAGGAGTTGGGCTTTATAATGAGAAAATAAAAAGGAATTTCTTCAATATATGTGACTAGCACAGAGATAGCCTTCCTGTGAGTTTAGTCTGTATATGGTATGACTCTATGTTTTATTGTGTTCCTTGGTTCTATTCCTTGCTTGGATAAAACCATTAAGCAGACTTGAGATCAACCCATTCAGTATTCCTCAGGGTAGTTTTGTTTTTCATAGTTTCCTTCTTTTTTGGTACTGAATTTACCTTAACCTGTGGCAAATTTCTGACACCAGGAGTAACTAATGCCTTTTTTTTTTTTTTCCAGCTTTCTGAGACCAAGATCTTTACTGCCTCTAATGTGTCTTCAGTGCCTCTGCCTGCGGAGAATGTGACAATCACTGCTGGTCAGAGGCAAGTGTGTAATTGAGTGTACCTTTTTTAAACTGATAGTTTTTTAAAGCATTATTTATTTTATGTATATAAGTACACTATCACTGAGTACACTCTCTTCTGGTGTGCATCAGATCCCATTACAGATGGTTGTGAGTCACCATGTGGTTGCTGGGAATTGAACTCAGAATCTGTGGAAGAGCAATCAGTGCTTTTAACTGCTAAGCCATCTCTCCAATCCTTATTTTTGAGTATTTAATAGCTGTTGAGTTAATGCACACAGAATTTGCTAAACCATGAGTTGTTGGTATTTTATTTAATGGCTTATTCTCTCTTGGACACGGGTGAACTTGGGAAAAGCTGAGTATTTTCTTTCTCCCTCTGTTTTATTAACCTTGCATCACTACTTTAACATAAACTCAGGTGTCGCTGAAAGTTGTAATAGAGCATAGTATTTGGAATGTCTTTTTCTCTTTTTGATGAGATGCTGGGGGTGATTTTAGATCCTCGTGAGTGCTAGGCTTATACTATACTATTGACCTACACATCAACCCCATATTTTGTTTATATTACAGGTAAACTTTGAAATTTGGGGAAAAACTTCTAAAACCTTTGTTCTAAATCCATTTGAGGGTGCTAGTAATCAAATCTATGGTGTATTGTTGTTTTGAGACATAATTTTGCTATTTAGGGCAGGTTGTCCTTAAACTTGAAGAAGTTCTCTTTCATTAGTCCTCTGTGCTGGTGTTTGCACCACCATCCTCAGCTAAGTATATGGTCTTAATATTTTAGAAATTAGTAAGTATTATGTATTAAAATCATAGCTAAATAGTTTAAAATTTCTGCCCAATTATTTAATTATTAGAATTTGATATTCAGAGTGGAGTGTCAAGTGTGATGGTCTTTAGTCTTAGTACTTGAGAGAGAAAGTTAGGTGAATCTCAGTGAGTTTGAAGCTAGTTAGAGCTACATAGTGAAATCTTTTTTGTTGTTGTTTTTTATTTTTCAAGACAGGGTTTCTCTGTGTAGCCCTGACTGTCCTGGAACTCAACCAGGCTGGCCTCAAACTCAGAAATACACCTGCCTCTGCCTCCGAAGTGCTGGGATTAAAGGCATTCGCCACCACTGCCTGGCTACATAGTGAAATCTTATCCCCAAAATATTTTTGAGTATGTTATGGCCTGTGCTTATAATTCAAGTACTTGGGATGCTGAGGCAAGAGAAACACAAATATAAGGCAAGTCATAGCTACATAGTAAGACTTTTAAAGACACGCCCCCCACACACACAAAAAATCCCGAAGATTTAGTGTTTTATTAAATTAGTGCTATCATTGAATGATTAATGTAACATATTAGGACTTTGCAAGACTATAACATCAGAAAATAGCCTTCATGTTGAGTTACCCATGATCTAAGTTTTTAGGGTATACAAGAATGTTCATTCATAAAGATCCCTTTCCTTCCTGAACTAGAATTGACCTTGCTGTTCTGTTGGGGAAGACACCGTCTTCAATGGAGAATGATTCATCTAATCTGGATCCATCTCAGCCTCCTTCTCTGGCCCAGCCTCTGGTGTTCAGTAATTCGAAGCAGAATGCCATATCACAGCCTGCTTCAGGGAATACATTTTCTCATCATAGCATGGTAAATATGGAACAAACCATTACACTAACCCCAGCAAACACGTACATGTGACCATTCCTTCGTCACGGATTGTAAGATAGAGTCTCATTGTGTAGGCTAGTCCTCTGGGAGTAAAATTATGAGCATCATGTCCAGCTGACATGATGTATTGTAGTGACAATGTTGTAGTTTTGTAAGAATGTTTTTGTTTTAAACCCAGGTATGGAATATGGTGTTGCTTTAGATTTGCCACAACAGCTATGATTTGCCTTCTGGTCTTTGGGGGTTATGATTTTGCCAGTTGCAGATAGTTTTTTCAATTGTGTGATGTTTGGAAATCTGGGGACTTTTTAGAGGTTACATAAATGATAGGGCCTCAAGAGGTGGGTTGGGTTGTTGTTGGGGTATTGCTTGATGTTGGTCACAATTAAGTAATCATGTGCTAAGAAGAAACAACAAAAAGAAATTAGATACCCTTATTATTATTAGATAATACCTTATTATTATTAGATAATACCTTATTATTAGTAGTAATAATAATACCTTATTATTATTAGATACTCTTATGGCAAAGACCAAACTTGTCCCAAGTTTGTCCCAAACTCCATGGCCTTAATCAGCTGGAAGCAGTCTTAACGATAATGTCCTCCCTTTTCTTTATTCAGCAATCTCTTTACTTTCCTCTCTATCCCTCTCCTATCTAGTGTTAGGAGGTTGAAAGGATAGAAGAGGTGGAGAAAAGTAGCAAAAGATACCTGTACTGCTTGGCTTATTTTTAATTCTCAGATTATATAGTGCCTCATTTCCTAAAATTGAATAAGTGGAATAAATGCTCCAATATTCCAAGCATCAGTTTCTGGGTTTGTTTTGGTATTGTTATCTATTAAAATCATAGCTAAATAGTTTTAAATTTCTACCCAATCATTTAATTATTAGAATTTGATTGGCTGTCCTTTCTCTGTTTTAGAATTCAGTCATGCTTCCACATTATGGTTATCCCTTCCATTTGCTTGCTTTCATCTTGTTAGGACTTAGGGAAATGAGTAAGGAAATAGACACTAATAGTTGTTTGTTGTTGTTTTTAAGAGAAATTAATGTGACTCTAGCTGGCTTGAAACTCACTGACTAGCTTTACTGGCTTTCAAACTTGAAACAGTTTTTGCCTCCTGAATGCAGAGATTTAGAGGCATGTGCTCATGGCCAGCCTAGTTTCTTTTCTTTCACTGTTACTTTAATTTTTTACTTATTTATTGTGGCATGGTGGTAAATGTCTGAGGCTGGCCTCAGACTCATTTTATAGTAGAATTGTACCTCTAGTCTTTAATTTCTAGGGACTGGGATTATAGGCATGTGCCAACATAACCTGTTTTGTATGGTGCTGTGAATGAAATACAGTGCTTGTATATGGTTGGCAAGCATTCTAATAACTGAGCTAACCCACTTTATTCTTTTTCATTGAGAATAAATGTTAAAGGATCAGTTTTCCTAAACATTTAATAGTGCTTGTATCATGGGCATTTGTTTATTTTCTGTGTGTGCTGATATCCAAGGAGGCCAGAATCTGGAGTGTTAGTTCCTTGGAACTTGAGTTTTTGTTTCTAAATTTTTTAAATGTAAGGTTTGCATGCATATGCATACTTTTTGTTTTTTAATTCATTTTTCTTGAACAGTCTTGCTGTGTGTGTGTGTATACATATATATATATATACACATATGTATACATATGTATATATATATGTGTGTGTGTGTATGTGAGATATATATATATATATCTCACATACACACACACACATACCACGCTGCTCTTGAACTTCATTTCAAATCCTGCTATAATTATATATGTGACTGGTATTTATATAAATGCCTGGTATTTAATTGTGTCTTTAAGCATTAATGCTTTAATGCTTTGTAATGTTTGATTGAGATCTGGAGGGATGGTTTTACGGTCAAGAATGCTTGCTGCTTTTCTACAGAAACCAGAGTTCAGTCTCCAGCACTCACTCCCATTGCCTGTAACTCCCTTTGCCAAGGTTCAGATGTTCCTTTCACCTTCTGTGGGTACCCACACAGATTTCATTCCTACTTATGTAGGAACCATACATATAGCTAAAAATAAAAATAATTATCTTTCAAGAGAAATTGATAGCTATTAGTTGTGAAGCCATCTCTTTCTAACAGTTTCTTGCTTTCAAATAGACTTTTGCAAGTTTTGTACTTTTTTTTTTTTAATTATTTGTTATGGCATGTCTAAACATGCCATTGCATCTGTATAAGCACACAAGGGAGTAAAAGGACAACTTGTGGAATCCATGAGAGTCCTCAGAATCAAACTCAGTCATCAGGCTTGCCTTGTTAAGCACTGTACCAGTGGAGCCATCTCAGCAACTTCTCAGTCATCTTCTGAGATTTTCATTTGCACAATCTTGAAATAATGACTGAAGTGGAGAAGAAACAGTCTTTCCTTCTGTATTAGTCACTTGTTTTTCCATTTACAAAATACCTGAGTAAATCAACCTTACATGAGTAAATCAACCTAATGGATGAAAATTTTATTTTGGCTTGTCATCATCAACCATGTCTTTGTATGGTTGATTGGCTTCCATGGTGATTGGAGAGAATTATCAAGAATAAATTATGTTTAGTTTTAACATGCATTTGTTATGTACACAGAAAATAGTCTAAGTCATGTGGACTTGTTGATTATCTAGTGTAAAATTTGGGTTGGCTTTATAACTTCTCTCTGTTTCTGCTAGTTAATAATGTTAAAATGAGGTTCCAGTTGGTTAGTTTTGTTTTGAGTTGCTTAATGTAAATTAATTTTGTTTTTAAATGTCATACTAACAATAATTTACATAGTAGACAATGACATTTCCACATATAAATATAGTTCATTTTGGTAACACTTGTTCTTTCCTTAGCCTCTTTTGACCCCAGGTCTCCTCACTCTTTTCAGTTTTTTGAAACATGATTTCTCTATGTAGTTCTGTTTATAATGGAATTCCCTATGTAGACCAGGTTGGCCTCAAATTCACTGAATTCTTCCAGCCTCTGATCCCTTCTTGTTGTGGTTAAAAGTATGCACACTGCACCTTATTTGTTTGTTTGTTTGTTTGTTTATAAAGACAAGATTGCTCTTTGTAGCCCTGTCTGTCTTAGAACTTAGTATGTAGACCATGCTGGCCCTTGATGCCTACCCCTGGGTGCTGAGATCAAAGATTTGCACACATCTTTCCCCTGACCCCTATCCTGGCTCCTTTCCTTTGTTTATCTAGTCCTTCTACTTTTGTTTTACTTTTTGTTTTTTTTTTTTGTTTTGTTTTGTTTTTTGTTTTACCACTACCCATTGCAAGAATCTTCTGACTAAAACTGACAGCATATATAGTTTTTTAGTTTAATTTGTTAGGCACATTGTGTCCATTTTTCAAAACTTTTGAAAAACATTTTTTCTCCCTTTTGTGTCTTTGAGTTCCCTGGCCTCTGGCTTTTGACCCACTTTATGGTTACCTTCCTTTTATGTGTTGCTTTTTATTTTATTTTAGTTAGTTATTCACCCATTTATTTATTTGTTTTGAATCATGGTCTCATAGCTTAGGCTGGCCTGAGCTCACCGCTCATTGTGGCTGAGGTTGACCTTGGACTATTTTTGTTTTGTTTTTGAGAAAAGGATCTCATTGTATAGCCCAGACTGGCCTGGAAATCACAGGGATCTTCTTGCCTCTGCCTTCCAAGTGTTGGAATTAAAGGCACCATATTTCATCATGCTTGAGGACCTCGAACTTGTGGTTCTCTGCTTAGCTTTGCAAGACTTAGTATTCCAGGCATGTGATCAGTTTATATAGTGCTAGGAACCAATTCTAGGTCTTTGTACACTATACCATCTGATATATATACTTTGGTCACCTTTGTAGTAATTTTATTAGATTATTGTCAAATACTGCTTGATTTGAAAATGAGAAAATTTAGAATATTCTCCACTTAATAAAGGTCTATCCTTGTGGAAAGAGTTGTGATAGATTTTAATGTCTCTTAATAGACAATTCATTGTCTGTGTATCCCATACTGGCTTCAAGCTCATTTATCTTCTTGCCTCCCAAGTGCTTAAATTTACTGTTTTGTGTATCTTTTGAGATGGGATCTCGCCATGTAGTTTATGCTAGCCTTAAATTGTATTCTTTCTGCTTCAAGTTTCCGTGTACCACCATGCTTGCCCTTAAATAAGATCCTACAACTTTATGATTTTTACTCTGATTTCAGATAGGAATTTTTCCAAAAAGACACACTCAGTATTTGAATATAGGTATTGTGACTCTAGAATGTATGCTTCTAATAATGCAGTATACTTGGTCTGGTTTTAAACTTCTCTGTAGTACTTGGGACTACAGGCACTCTGTGAGTAGAATTCTTACGTGTTGACTTTTGGTCTGTCTTTGTGAGTAAGCTGAGCAAGGTTGCCAGCTGTAAACATTTCTGATTTCTGTTGATCTGTAGGTGAGCATGTTGGGGAAAGGATTTGGTGACGTTGGGGAAGCTAAAGGTGGCAGTACAACAGGTTCCCAGTTCTTGGAGCAGTTCAAGACTGCGCAGGCCCTTGCTCAACTGGCAGCTCAACATTCTCAATCTGGAAGCACCACCACCTCCTCTTGGGATATGGGCTCAACAACACAATCACCATCACTGGTGCAGTATGGTATGTTGATGGGTGACTTAAATCTTTTACACATAATAGATTTATTGTTTAGAAGATAGCAAAGAACTGGATAATCTGAGTTCAGAAAGTTACATCAAAATTTGAGGCTATACAATTAAATTTAACTTTAGTTCTATTTCTTTATTAACCTGGGATTTTGAGAGGATTTTGTGTGTTTGTGTGATGGTACCCTTGCTGCTCTCAAACTTCCTGGGTAGACCAGGCTGGCCTCCAAGTCAGAGGTCTGCTTATCTCTGCCTTCTGAGTGCTAGGATTAAAGGTGGGCATCACTAAGACCTTGTTCACCTGGTCTCTCAAATCTTACTTAACAGCCAGCAAACCCTAAGGATTCTCTTATATCTGCTTACCCAGCACTAGGATTACACGCATGTGACAATACTGTGCCCATCCTTTTCACATAGATATTGCACAGCACTTTAGTGACTGAGACACCTTACCTGGCCCTAAATTCTTCTTTGATTTATCTTCACCTTGATGGCTGTGGCCATCTTAGCATTTTATACTTTAAATTTGGATAATTTGTAGATAAGTGACATATACAGGCAGGGCAATGGTATTGTTTTTTCTAGATTTTTGTTTTTTTAAAACAGGGTTTCTCTGTAGCCTTGACTGTCCTGGCGCTCACCCTGTAGACTAGGGTGGCTTTGAATTCAGTTCTTCCTGCCTCTGCCTCCCGAGTGATGGGAATAAGGGTGTGCACTACAACTACCTGGCTATTAATTTTATTAAGCTGTGCTGAAGTACAGAAATTATTCAGTGATTGTGTTTTGAAAGGATCTGATTATATGCAATGATTATATGCAATTTAAGTAGCTTGATAGTTGGATGAATTAATACATGGGTTGTGTATGCCATGGTACATGTCTTAATGTGCTTCTGTTTCTGTGATAAAGACATGACCAAAAGTAAATTAGGGAAAGAATTATTTACTTGTGTTACAGGGAAGGCAGGGCTGGAAGTTGGAAGCTGGATCTAACATGGATACCATGGAGCAACTCTGCTTACTCACCATAGTTTGTTTAGTTTATTTTCTTACACAGCCTTCTTATTTCAGTTATTAATCATGAAACTACAGGCCAGGTTTAATGGATACTTTTAATCCCAGCATTCTGACACAGGTAGGTGGATCTCTTAAGTTGAAGGCTAGGACAGCATGGTCTACACTGGAAATTTTATTTAGGACACCCAGTGCTATAGGCTGTCTCAAACCAAAAAAAAAAAAAAAAAAAAAAAAAGGAAGGTGTGTGTCAGAGACAAAGGAAGAGTGGGGGACGGAAGAAAATTCAGGGGCTGGAGAGATGGATGGCTCAGCAATTAAGAATAGTTGCTGTTCTTCCAAACATTCTGGATTCAGTTCTAGCATCCATGTAGTGGCTTACAATAATAAATTACAGCCCCGGGGTCTCACAGGGGACCAGGCAAGTACATAGACATAGATGTGGACAAAACTTCTGTGTGCGTAAAATAAATACTTGTTTTGTTTTTAAGAAAATTTCCTAAAGACTTGCCAGTGGTCAGAGAGATTTTCTCAACTGAGGTTCTTCCCAAATTACTCTAGCTTGTGTCAGGTAAACAAAAAATTCAAGTGGCAAGAATCTTTATGCACTGAGACATTTTGCTAGCTGGAGTTCTTGAATCTTGAAGGTCTTATTCCTAGTACTAGTATAGGACAATGGTATTTCCTTAGAATGTATCTTTCACTGGCTCATACGTATTGTGTTTCTTCTTTTAGATTTGAAGAGTACAAATGATTCGACAGTGCACAGTCCTTTTACAAAGCGCCAGGCTTTCACCCCATCTTCAACCATGATGGAGGTATTCCTTCAGGAGAAGCCACCTGCAGTGGCTACCTCGACAGCTGCACCTCCTCCCCCCTCTTCTCCTCTGCCAAGCAAATCCACCTCGGCTCCACAGATGTCTCCGGGGTCTTCAGACAACCAATCCTCCAGCCCTCAGCCGGCTCAGCAGAAACTGAAACAGCAAAAGAAGAAAACCTCTTTGACGTCTAAGGTACTTGAGCTTTTCAGAGAGATGCTGTTTTAAGGCATGGAGGTTATGGAAATTTAGGATAAGATTTTCTAAGGGTTTGTTTGGAAATGTAAAGCTGGAAGGAATAATTTATTTCTACAAAAAGATTGTATTAAACAGCTACTTTTTTTTTTTTTTTTTTTTTTTAACCTTTTTCATAGATTCCTGCTCTGGCTGTGGAGATGCCTGGCTCAGCAGATATCTCAGGGCTAAATCTGCAGTTTGGGGCATTGCAGTTTGGATCAGAGCCTGTCCTTTCTGATTATGAGTCCACCCCCACCACGAGCGCCTCTTCAAGCCAGGCTCCTAGTAGCCTGTATACCAGCACGGCCAGGTAGAGGAATCATCACCCAGAAGACCTCTTTTGGTAGCTTAGTTTTGTGCTTACTTCTTCAACTCTGGAAAGGCCAATATCTCTGACTGGATAAAAGTAGTCAATCATAGCATTTTGTTGTGTGCTTTTAAAGAAATACATTGTTACTAGGATTATTTATGATTTAAACATTTAGATAAATGCCATTCAGGTACTTCTAGAATGTCTAACTCAGTTTTTGTTTTGTTTTGCTTTTTGTTTTTTTATGTGTATATGTGCAGACACACATGCTTCTGGAGGCCAGGGTCATATCAGGTGTCTCTCTCAGTCACTCTCCACTTCATTTTCTGAATCAGGATCTCTCACTGAACCTGGAGCTCACTAGACAAATTTGGCTAGCCAATAAGCTCCAGGAACCTTCCTGTCTCCATTTCCCCAGTATACTGAGATCATAATGTCTTCTTCCCAGATTTTATGTAGGTGTTCAGTATCAGATCAGGCCTCCTTTGTTACATGGCTAATGCTGTACTAACTGGGGTATTTCCCTAGCTTCTCATGGTTTGTTTGATTCTGACAGTTAAAATACAGCACTGCTAACAGTACCATGACATCTCCTGTAGTGAAAAGTGCTTTATTTGCTATAGGACCATGTCTGTGAAAAGTAAAAATAGATGAACTCAGGAAAAACAATTAAAAATTTTTTAAGAGCCATAAAAGTAAATAAAAAGAACCTTTTCTGTGTCCTGGTAGTTATCAAGGAAAGCCATCTTATACATAGACAATCCTTAGTACAGATACTGGCTTTAGTCTAGATCAGATCAGTTGAGTCATAATTACCACTGATGCATATAAAGATTTTATGTAAATTTTTCTGGATGGTTCATGGGAATAGGGGAAATATGTGAGATGAGAGCAGATGCTGTTACAGAAACTAGTGATGATCTACTGTTGGAACAGAAACATTTCAGTTAAGAAACTTCAGAAAGACAGGCTGGGCATGGTGGTATACTCAGTTCTTAAACTCAGGAGGTTCAAAGCCAGCAAGGGCTAGTGACAGCCTGCCCCAAACGGGGATGCTGGAGAAATGACCTGGTGGTTAAGTTCACTTGTTTACCATATTGACAACTTGATTTTTAGCATCTACATGTTAGTTTACAACCTTCAATAATCCAGGTTTCAGGATGCACATGATACATAGGTGTGATGTGAACAAAGCACTGGTATACATAAATCTAAGAAGTTTCTGTTTTTGATTTTTCAAAATGGAATTTTACTGTGTAGCCCTGGCTGTCCTCACTATGTAGACCATACTGGTCTCAATTCAGGCATTTGCCTGCCTCTGCCTCCCAAGTACTGGGATTAAAGGTGTGCACCACCACTGCCCAGCTAATAATATCTTTGAAACATAATTTAAAAATTGTTTTCCCCTCCTCTAAGAAATTCTACCAGTGATGTTTGATAAGGTTTTCAGAAGATCCTAGAAAAATTTACTAAAATGAGATTGATGAAAAGATGACTTTGCTTGTGCCCAGGATTCATGGTATGATGTGTAGGGATGCACTGAGTGTCTCAGCCTCCCAGGAGCCTGATCTTGTCTTTTCATAAGCTAATTATTAACTGAAATGATTTTATTCCAATCGATCATCATCATCATTTTCTAAGATTTTTCTTTTTTCTTTTCCACAGTGAGTCTTCATCTACAGTTTCATCTAATCAGAGTCAGGAGTCTGGTTATCAGAGTGGCCCGATTCAGTCGACAACTTATACCTCCCAAAATAATGCTCAGGGCCCTCTATATGAACAGAGATCCACACAGACGCGGCGGTATCCCAGCTCCATCTCTTCGTCACCCCAAAAGGACCTGACTCAGGCTAAGGTAGTTGCTTAATGATTCCCTGGGCCTTGATTAGCAAAGTAGTGGGTAAAAGTCCCTCTAATATTAATGTTTCACTTTTCTGGAAATGGTGCTACAGTCTTGGAGGTGCCGACTGAGATGCTGACAAAAGCACATTTCTGTGATTGGTAAACTAAACGTTATTTTCAGCAAATGTGGAGGAGCCTCAAGAGTCAGAACATTTCTCTTTGCAATAAAGATTTGTTGGTTATGGCAAAAACTGTCTCAAATACCTGTCCTTTCCTCATGGAAGATCTGATTGCTAAATTTCAGGGTGTATATATATTAGTAAATCTACCTTACTCTGGTAAAAGGGATAACATATACCTAAGATGGTTTGGAGTACCTAATAGGTTGGGTCTTAAGAATTTTTTTATGTTAAATTATTGGGTGGTGGTAGTGGCTGTGTGCATATGAGTGCTGGTGCCCTAAGAAGCCAGAGCCATTAGAATCCCTGCATTGAAGTTATAGGTGGTTGTGAGCTGTCTAATATATATGCTAGGAATTAACTCAGGTGCTCTTTGTGGGTAATCCAGGCTCTTATCAGTTGAGCCATCTTTCCAGGTTGACTAAACTGACTGATAACATCACTCTTACAAGCTTGTCTGTTCTTGCTTTTTTTTTTTTTTTTTTTTTTTTTGCCCTCCAGAATGGTTTCAGCTCTGTGCAGGCCACACAGTTACAGACCACGCAATCTGTTGAAGGTAAGTGTTTTCCAGGCCTTTTCTTTTTGGTTTTAGTCGGTTTCCTCAGTGTTGATGTAGGGTTGCTGTTCCTTTTTTGTAAGATAGGGCCCTATTGTGTAGACCAAGCTGGCCTCAAATTCACAATAGATTTGCCTACTTCTGCCTCCCAAGTGTTGGAATTAAACACATGTGCCACTCTACTCAGGTGTGTGTGTGTGTGTGTGTGTGTGTGTTTGCTGGAATGTGTCATGTGTAACACATGAGTACCTGGTGCTTGAAGATGCCAGAACAGAACATAGGGTGTCTGGAAACTTGTATTATAGACAGCTCTGAGCTGCCATATCCGTGCTAGGAATTGAACCTGGGTCCTAAGGAAGAGCAGCCCTTGTTAACCTCTGGGCCATTAATTTATAAAGACTCTTGCTGTAACACAAACTGACCTTGAATACTTTTAACTCAGCCTTACAAATGCATGTACCGCGGTAGTCAGCTTTCAACTTCTCTATCTTTTGAGCTTTTTGTTTTGTTTTTTATGTGTCTGGATGTTGGCCTGTGTGAGTGTCTGTGTACCAAGTATGTGCCTGGTGCCTGTGAAGGTCAGAAGAAGGTGCCAGATACCCTGAAACTGGTTGCAGATGCCATGTGGATTGTTAGAAATCTGGGTCCTCTGGAAGAATTGAGTGCTCTTAACTGCTGAGCCATCTGTCTAGCCCCGTATCTTAAAAAAACAAAAACATTTTTTGAAGTATATTGGTGTTTTGCCTAAATTTATGTCTATACGAAAGTGCCCGATCCCATGGGAACTGGAGATGTACACATCCCATGCAGATGCTGGGAATCAAACCCAGATCCTCTGGTAGAAAAGCCTTTGCTCTTAACTGCTAAGCCATCTTTCAGGCCATATTTGGTTTTTTGAAACACATGTTCATGCTGTAACCATAGTCCTCTGAAAATCCGGGTAATTGTTCTGTGTTAGATTCCCATGAGCTAGATCATAGGCATGGACTACCATACATAGTAAGTTCTCTATTTTAGTTAGACTTTCAAAATTTAGGTTCATTTTTTTGTTTGTGTGTGTGTGTGTGTGTGTGTTTGTGTGTGTGTGTATACATTTTGTATTAGGAGTACAAGCACTCATGAATGTCAGAGAAAACTTTTCAGGAGTCTATTCTCATTTTCTGCTGGGATTTTGTAATCAGACTCAAGTCATCAAGTGATTTATGTGGTGATAGGAATAGAACCCAGAGCCTGATATAACAGTCTACCATGAGCTGCTCTGCAGCCAATAAGAATTGTGTTCAACATAATGAGTAACTACTACTTTTTGTTTGTTTGTTTTCAAGCAGCTGAGGACTGTAGTAGGACTGTGGTGTTTCTTTACTCATGGACATTGCCTGTTTTCTGATGAAGGAAATCTTTTCCTATTTTTAGGTGCTACAGGCTCTGCAGTGAAATCTGAATCACCTTCCACTTCTAGTATACCCTCTCTCAATGAAACAGTACCTGCAGCTTCCTTACTGACGACAGCCAATCAGCATTCATCTTCCTTGAGTGGCTTGAGCCATAGTGAGGAGATTCCAAATACCACCACCACACAACATAGCAGGTAATTTGGGGTGAGAATTGAGTTGGGTTTGAGTGTTTCAGTAACAGAGCCATCTGGTCTGGTCTTCATCACTCTACCTGTTGGAGACTACATTAGTCCTGCTTTTGTGGAAGTGACGAAAAAGGAGTCTTATTTTCTGCTTTTAGAATCTGCTCTTGCTTTCATTGTTCACAACATTGAAAACTAGCCATTGTGTATGTCAGTATGATCTCAGACATCTTGTTCTTTTTTCTGCTTTTGGTTTTTGTTTTGATGGTGATTCTTTATTGGAGTTCCAGGTCAGGTAAAACCGTAACATTGTGTTAATGGCTAATGGCAACCTTTTCTTCCCTCATAGTGCATTATCCACACAGCAGAATACCCTTTCTTCATCAACATCTTCTGGGCGTACTTCGACATCCACTCTTTTGGTAAGTATGATGCATGAGAGGAAGTGTGTAGTTCACGTTTTTAATTTTCTAACCCTAAGATTGTTTCACTTAATATAATTTGTTTAGTTTGTTGGTTGGTTGGCATTTCTTCTCTCTCTTGAGTCAGGATCTTGCTATGTAGCTCTCAAACTCTATGTGGACGGATTTTGAAGTTTCCCTTGCCTCTGCCTCTCTAGTGTTGGGATTACAGGCATGCATTTAGCACACCTAGCTCACCCAGTAGGATGTACTTGAAATTTTCTTTATGGCTCAACTGAGTTTGTAGGAAAAGGAGTAAAAGGATATTGGGAAGCCAAGAGAGTCCAGATGTTTTGCACTTATAAGACTGCTTTTTTCCTTTTCAGAAAATAGGCAAGGGCTTCATGTTCTCTGTTAAAAGCAGAACATTGTACACCCTTTTTTTTTTTTTTTTTTTTTTTTTTTTTTTTTTTAATGGAGGTATACACACACACACACCTTTAATCCCAATATTCTGGATGCAGAGGCAGGCAAGTCTCTGAGTTCCAGGACAGACAGGGCTACACAGAGAAACCCTGTCTCCAAAAAGAAAAGAAAAAAAAAAAAAAAGATATAGCACAGTGATAGACTACATCATCAATAGGCATAAAGCCCTGGATTAAATTCCTACAGACATTATGTCTTTTTTTTTTTTTTTTTTTTTTTTTTGGTTTTTCGAGACAGGGTTTCTCTGTGTAGTCCTGGCTGTCCTGGAACTCACTCTGTAGACCAGGCTGGCCTCGAACTCAGAAATCCACCTGCCTCTGCCTCCCAAGTGCTGGGATTAAAGGCGTGCGCCACCACCACCCCCAGGCTTTTCTCTTCTTTTCTTTTTTTTTTTTTTTTTTTATTTTTTCTTTTTTCTTTTCCCCCCCACAAGACGCGGGAGGAGGCGGGCGGGATTCGAACAGTCGCCAAGAGAGACACGCGCCCTCTGCAGGCGGATGCCTTATGGGCTGAGCCACCACCACCAGACATTATGTCTTTTAACTGGTATAATTATTTCTGTTCTTAGCCTGGAAAATGCTTAAATATAAATCTCTAAAATAGTATGAAGCAGGGCATCTATATGAAAGTGGTGTCCAGATGAATTGCCTTATGCTTTTAACTCCTATTTGAAGAATTAAGCTAGGGTCATTTTGGGAAAGGTGTTAAGTTGATAGGAGCCTAGGAAAAGCTGTGAGGGCTGAAGCTTTCTTAAGAGTCTTACTCCAAAACTACGAAATTTTAGTTTTAAAGTCAAAGCTGGTACTTTATTCCAGCTTATATTTTAGTTTTCTAAGTTGAACTAGTGAAGCAAAGTGTGGAAAAGAAGGCTGTGATACACTTTTTAGTTCTAAGGTTCTCCCCCTTACTAATTAATGTCATTGATCCCTATGGAATTTGTCCCCACCCACTTTGCTGTTTTTCTGAACAAGGTGATGATGGTCAATGGGCAATTGTAAGGAACGTGTAGCTAGAGATTTTCTTTTATCTTGCCAGAGGGAATCCTGGTACCCTAGGTTGGCTTTCTTTAATTTCAGATTTGATGAGGTCATACATTGCTTATCTTCTCTAACTTGTTGCTAATCATTGTTTCCTTTATCTTCTACTGTTTCCCTTTGAAGCATACAAGTGTGGAGAGTGAAGCAAATCTACATTCTTCCTCCAGCACTTTCTCTACCACATCCAGCACGGTCTCTGCACCTCCCCCAGTGGTCAGTGTCTCCTCCAGTCTGAATAGTGGCAGTAGTCTGGGCCTTAGCCTGGGCAGCAACTCTACTGTCACAGCCTCAACTCGAAGCTCAGTTGCTACAACTTCAGGTAGCTTTGTCTAGGTGGGTGGCATTCTTCCGAGATGGAGGAGATAGTAAATTTTATGACAACATAAAAATGTTCTTTTTCAGGAAAAGCTCCTCCCAACCTTCCTCCTGGAGTCCCGCCATTGTTGCCTAATCCATATATTATGGCTCCAGGGCTGTTACATGCCTACCCGGTAAGTGGGACTGAAGGATCTTCTCCACAAAGTGAGGATGGTGTGATTCTTCTTTGTAGTTCTGGATTCAGATGGAAGACAATAATTAAAGCAGAATAAATGAATGGTACCCACTTTTGGGCAAACGGGTTTTAAATTATTGTGTGTGTGTGTGTGTGTGTACCTGTTATGTGCTAAGATCAGAGGAACTGGAGTTTCCTTTTCACCTTTATTCAGGTTTCAGTTTCGCTTGCATTGGTTGGTGGCAAGTACCTTACCTGCTAAGCTATATCACTAGCCAAAAAAAGTAACAGGGTTTGTGTGTTTGTTTGCTTTTACATATTTGGGGGTTTTGTTTACATGTATGTTATATACACCATAGTGTGCCTGGTGCCTGTGGAGGCCATCATTGGATTCCCCTGAACTCAAGTTATAGACAATTGTAGACATTCCATGTGTGTGCTGGGAATCAAACCTGGGTTCTATTGAAGAGCAACCAGTGTTCTTGAGAAAACTCCCAGATTCCACCCTTCAAAATATAATAGTTTTTGTGGAGGAAGAACTAAACTTAGACAGGGCCCTTTGCTGAGCATTTATTTTGTGTGAAGTACAAGCTGGATCTTGAGCATCAAAGGCCAGAGTATGTAATTTCTTGGTTGTTTTCTATATTACTATTGCTTCTCTACCTCTTTGGATCTTTGCTTTTTGACTTATTTAGAACTCAAGTCCAGAACTACCTTAACTGTCACTTTTAAGTATTCAATATCTACTAAAATGAATAATATTTATAAAAAATTCTATTTAAAAACACCTATTTTTGCTGGGTCTATTGTCAAATGCCCTTAATCCTGCCACTATACTCTGTGAAGTTTAAGCCCAGTCTGGTCTACATAAAAAAATCCCAATTTTTTTCGGCCTGGAAAGAAGTGTCAATTTCTTCAGCCAAGTGTGGTGACATTGTGTTTAATCCCAGCACTGTGGAGGCAGGGGCAAGTCGATGTTTTGAGTTTGAGGCCAGCCTGGTCACCCAACTGTATTCTAGGCCAGCTAGCACTACACAGTGAGACCCTATCTCAAAACAAAATAAAAAAGCCCCCAGGGAAGAAGCTTAGATGATAGATAGATGAAATATCTAAATTGCACTTTAACTTTTTATCTTTTGAGTTGGGTTCTAACTTTGTAGTGACCTAGAACTTTCAAAGATCTGTTTCTTGTCTCCTGAAAGTGGGTTTAAGAGCATAAACCTCCAAGGCCTGCCTTTTGTTTTGATTTTGTTTATTTTAGTACCTTTTTGTAATTGGCAATTTCATACATATCTATAATATTTTGATCATAATCACCTTTCCATTCTTTTATTCCTTCTTGAACTTCCCTTCTTCCCAATACTTCCCCCTTCCTATTTAATATCTTTTTTTTTACATGTATGAATGTTCTGCCTGTGATATGAATGTGCACCATGCAAAGGTAGATAGGTATGGAGGTCAGAAGAGAGCATTGAACATTGTATTCCCTTGAACTGAAGTTACAGATGAGTGTACACCACCTTGTGGATGCTTCGAATCAAACCTGTTTCCTCTGGAAGAGCAGCCAGTGCTCATAAGTGTTGATCTATCCCTCTAGCCCCCACATTGAATACTTTTTAACAGTAACACTATGTACCTAGAAATATGAGAAAATAAGAATAAAATGTGAATCCTTCAAATTTCAACCCAAGTTTTGAAGACTGCAAGAGACGGTGACTGCTCAATATAAGGCCGGCTGTTCATGTACTTGAATCTACCCATTTTCCCCTACAAGTGCCCTGATGTCATCCTAGTCTTTATATAGTGTGTAGCTTCAGGAAAGCTTTAAGACCTTTCATGAAGCATTTAATCCCTTTGTACTTTATTACTTTTCACTTAAAGAAAACAGAAGGAAATAATCTGCCTTGTTCTGACAATAAGGATCTATGTTCTGTCTTGCCTTTTGCTACCATCATGACTAGTTCCCATTAATGTTATTAATGTCTGTCTTGCAGCCACAAGTATATGGTTATGATGATTTACAGATGCTCCAGACAAGATTTCCATTGGTAAGTATGTGGGATAGAAATTTGGAAACGAGCATTAAATTGAGGAATTGCGGTAGGTACATTGAGGCAGGGTTTCACTGTGTAGCCTTGGCTGTCTTTGCACTCACTCTGTAGATAAGGCTGGCCTCAAACTCACAGAAATCCACCTGCCTCTACCTCTGCCTCCTCAGTGCTTTGATTAATGGCATGTGCCACTATCTCCAGGCAAAAACATTGAAATTAATGTGGAAATAAGTTGTGGTTCATGCCCATAATCCCAGCTTGTGAGAAATGGAGCCAGGAAAACCAGGAGTTCAAAACATGCCTCAGTTATATAGGGAGTTCAAGACCAGCTTGGGCTACATTACCTCCTTTCTTTCAGGGAGAAAAAAACAAACAAAACTGATGGAAGGATTCTCAGATGTTCAATCATTGTCACAAACCTAGCTGTTTCTCAATCTGTCTCCCCCTCCCCCCCCAATATATTTTATTATATATGCATATATACTGGGAATTGAATCAGGGTACCAAAACACATGTGATATAGCTACAGCTCAAATGGAGTAATAAAACTGTTAACATGCTTCTTATCAACATCAATTTTCTGTGCTGTTTTATTATTAATTGTATGAGACCCTTATGGTTGAACCTAGAACTTAACACATGGTAGGTAGGTACTCTACTGCTAAGCTGTATTCCTACCCTTTCTTTTGAATAATTGGAGAGGAATCTCACCACATTTTCCAGGCTAGCGCCAAACCACAAGTATCTAGAACTATAAACATTTATGATGATAATGTGTTATAGCATAGATATGGGAGAGTGTGTGTGTGTGTGTGTGTGTGTGTGTGTGTCTTTCTATGTAGTCCTAGCTATGTAAACTGAATACTAGGACCAAAGGCATGTGGCACCACATCCAACCTCTCTGGTTTTTCGTAATTTTTTTGTCTGTCTCTCCTCTTATGAGTTCCCCTGAATCCCCAAAATGGTGTACTTTCAACTTTTACTCTTAGTAAGGCAAATTAAAGGAGTAATTTGAATTAATGGGAGCTCTAGTCAGCTTATTCAGATACTCAGGACATTTTTAATGTCTTAGGGTTTTTTTTATTTGGTTGGTTTGGTTTGGTTTGGTTTGGTTTGGTTTGGTTTGGTTTGGTTTTAGAGACAGGGTTTCTGTGTGTTTCTCTCTAGCTGTCCTGGAACTCCATTTGTAGACCACCCTGGCCTCAAACTCACAGAAATCTGCCTGTCTCTGCCTCTTGAATACTAGAATTAAAGGAATGGGTCACAATACCCAGCCATTCTTAAGACTTGTATAGTGCCAGTAGTCAAACCTAGGACCTCTTGCATTTTAGGCAAATGCTATACTTTAGAGCTTTTAGTTTGACTGAATTGCTCAGGCTGGTGCTGAACTCACTTTCTATCTTAGGATGGCCTAAAACTTGGTGGTAGTTAGATTTATAAGACTGCGTCAACAGGACCACATTATGTTGTATTGATACAGAATCTCACTAGGCTATATCTGGCCTTGGTGATTGTCCTCCTTCAGCCTTCAGAATTTTAAAATGCTGGGTTTATAGAGAGTACCACCACACACAGCTTTTGTTGTTTTAAGACAGGAGCTGAGTGTGATGACATGTGCCCTTAATCCCACCACTCAATCTACATAACTATAACTGTGTAGCCTTGGCTGGCCTAGAATTTGTTTGAGACTCTCCTGGTCTCAAACTCTAAAGAGCCACCTGTCTCTGCCTCTCATGCAATACATATGCCTGCAGGTGCCAAAGGAGGATATTGAGTGTACTCTGTTTTTATCACTTTGCCCACATACTCTACTTGCTACTGGTACAGGCATGCCCATGGTCATACCCACCTTTTTACATGGATGCTGGAGATAAAAGTAGTAAGCACTCTTACCTACTGAGTCAGTCTCCACACTCAGCTTCTTAAGCACGTCAGGAGAAAGAGCCTGTTTTCTCAAAATTGGCTGGGAAGTTCTGTATAAGATTAAACCTTGTTGGTCCTGCTAGACCTTAATGTGTACTCAGTGAGCATATCCGTAGACCTTGTCTGACTATTCATGGCAGGCCTCGGGGAACAGTGTATGCAAGATTAATTGGAGTTTATGAGTTCTAAGCTTTCTAAATCAGTAACTGGGTAGTTTGTAATACTCTAACAGTCTCATGCTTCTATTCATCTTTGTGGTTTGTACGATAAAGAGTGAGTGGAATTTAATCTCTGCTCTTTTATTTTGGTTCTAGGATTACTACAGTATCCCGTTTCCCACACCCACCACTCCACTTACTGGGAGGGATGGTAGCCTGGCCAGCAACCCTTACTCTGGTAGGATTGGGATAGAGCTAAATACAGAGAGATGTATTGGGATTGGAGGTAGAAATATGATTAGTAGCAAGAAGGGTTCCATAATTAAGATTTTTGGCAGAATTGTGAATTTTTTTTTCCCTACCCCCTATTGGCATGGTGTGATGAATCAAGGCTGGAAGTTTCATAATTCTATTATGAATATGTGCCTGTGACATTTTTTTATATTATCACTTTTGCTGACTTATTTCCAGGCTTATGGTTCTGGATATTTAATGCAGGTTTTTACCATGCTAAGCATAAGCTCTAGTACTGAGCTAGACTCCTAACTTTGGTGGGATTTTTTTGTTTGTTTGTTTTTTGGGTAGTCCACCTTTCTCCTGGAAGTATGATTGAATAGTTTTGTTCGTTGGTTTTATTTTGTTGTTGTTGTTTTAGGTGGTTTTTTTGTTTGTTTGTTTGTTTTTGTTGTTGTTGGTTTTTTTGGTTTTTTGTTTTTGTTTTTGTTTTTGTTTTTTTTGAGTTTTGGTTTTGGTTTTTCAAGACAGGGTTTCTCTGTGTAGCCCTGGCTGTCCTAGAACTGACTCTGTAGACCAGGCTGGCCTCAAACTCAGAGATCCACCTACCTCTGTCTCTTGAAGGCTGGGTTTAAAGATGTGTGCAGCCACCCCTATCTGGCTGATTTTTGTTTGTTTTTACATAGCTGACCTATCATTGTCTTTTCATTTTTTCCTCAACTGTTGTTGTCCTTCAAGCTTTGGAGAATCAAGGGTGCGATAGAGACGATAGAAAGCAAGCTGGCAGAGGAACATTGGGAGGTTCATTCTGGGAGCCTCTGCACATTATAGAGTGTATAGCTGCCCTTCTTTTCTTAGGTGACCTCACCAAGTTCGGCCGTGGGGATGCCTCCTCCCCAGCCCCAGCCACAACCTTGGCCCAACCCCAACAGAACCAGACGCAGACTCACCACACCACGCAGCAGACATTCCTGAACCCGGCGCTGCCTCCTGGATATAGTTACACCAGCCTGCCATACTACACAGGGGTCCCGGGCCTCCCCAGCACCTTCCAGTATGGGCCTGCTGTGTTCCCTGTGAGTAACTGACTGGTTGTGGTCTCCTTGTTGCAAAGGATCCCAATTCTGGAGACCATCCTTGTTGCTTTCGCAGCTATATGACTCCTTAGAAATAAATGAAGATAACTTGTACCTTTGGCCCATTTCTGGCCTGGGAATAAAGGGTATGGGATTTTTAATTAGAGCAAGAATTGCCCGATTGTAGAATTATCCAAAAGAGGACTGTGATACCGCGCGTCTTTGCTGCCCCTCCTTTCCCTGTAAACATTGTCTCTTTATCTCTAAACCACTCTACCTTTTGATTTCTTGAGTCAATTCTGAAAACATTAGTGTATCAGTTATTTTTTGTTATTTTAAAATACCATGACTAAGAGCAACTCACAGTAGAAAGTTGATGTTTGGCTTAAAGTTTGAAGGGGAGAGAGAGTCCATAATGGTGAGGTCCCAGGAACAGGAAGTAGTAGAGAGATCAGGAGTGTGGGGCAGGGCTACAAACCCTCAAATCCTATCCCACTGATGTATGTCCTTCAGCAAGGTTCCACCTCCTAAAGGTTCCATAATCTCAAGGAATGAGGGGCTAGATATTAAAATATATGAGCACATGCAGGATAGTGGGAATTTTTTCATTCAGCCATTAGGAAGAATCCCATTTCACTCTTCAGACTGTGACTGGCCTATGTTACGATAGGTATCTACCTAAATGTCCAGTCTTTGGAGTAAGACAAGTGAGACTAATGCTGTCTGTTACTGGGTCATTCCCTTTCTGTCTTTTTTGCTCTTCAGGTGGCTCCTACCTCTTCCAAGCAGCATGGTGTGAATGTCAGTGTGAATGCCTCGGCCACCCCTTTCCAACAGCCAAGTGGATATGGGTCTCATGGATACAACACTGGTAAGTTCCCTTTGACCCTTGCTCAATGGTCTGTGTGGTCTAGTAGTAGATGAGAAAAGACCCACTTGAAAGTGGGTCAGTAAGGACATGCTAACTCTTGACATATGATTGTCATTGTTTGGCTGGCTTAGGTGTCTAAGAACAGTACCAGTGAAGAGTTTGTGCTAGGACTTGTATCTGCTGTTCACAGTGGGAATGATCAGAAGGCTTGTGTTGGCTGATCTGAGTTTGAGAAATAAAGCAAGGACCCCAGGTTTCTTTGAAATGACAGTGAGGAGGAATGGTAGTATTTGGTTACATGACTCCCCCTTTTAAATTCTCTAGCTAAAAGACCTACAGTGTGGAGAGAAAAAATGTAGACATGATTGACTACTTACTAAGTGGATCTCCTTACTAAGAGTGAATCCTTAGGTTTCTTCATTTGTATAGCCAGTCTTGTTGCTATTGCACCTCTGATGGCATGGAAGGAAGTGTACAGATTTTATGGGTACATATAGCCTATTGCTTCTATACTTTGATGTCTTGCTTTACTTTTGGAGGATGGAGATAAACAAAACATTTTGTTTATGTAGGGTGTTGTTCTTGTTGTTGTTGTTGTTGTTGAATTTATGTTTTTTAATTTGGTTTATTTTGATTTTTGGAAACAGGGTCTTTCTATGTAGACCTGTCTGTCCTGGAATTCAGTATGTAAACCAGGGTGACCTGGAATCCACAGATTTGTCTGCCTCTGCCTCCAGAGTGCTAGGAGTGAAGGTGTGCACCTCCAAATCTGGCTCGTTTGTGGTTTTGTTCTGTATTGTTTTTGAGACAAGATCTCTATGAAGCCCAGGCTTGCCTCAAATTTGTGGCAATCCTTTGCCATTATCTCCTGAGTGTAATAGGTATATGCCCATATCTGGCTCTAGGAAGGGACTGGAAACAATCCCATGTAATTTTTTAAAGTGACTTTTAGGTGAATCTGGAGGAAGTGGTTGGTGCAGTTGCTAAGGGGTAAGAGTTGAGTTATCTTTAAAAGCTTATAGCCTGGTTACATTTTTATGTAAATAAAATCCCAAAGTTTTATGGGGTTAGGAAGGAGCAAACCATTGTTCTTCTTTTCTGTGGGCTCTAGGTAGGTAAATAACCAAGCTTTTCAGTAATTGGAAAACTGAGCACAGAAAGACTGGTATACATTTTAAAAATCTTGAACTGCTGAGAATTAATATCCATACTTCTTATGGCTACTCTCACTAGAAGGTTCTTTGACATGGAGTGGCTTTATCCCAAAATTTAGTACTACATTTAGGTATTAAGTAGTCCAGTTACAAATATTTTAAAGGGTATGTGATTGATAAAAGTTGGGCTGATTCGGAAACTCTTAGCTTCTTACCTACCTTAAGATTTCAGTAATCTGTTATAGCAGCTTTTTGAGAACCCCCAGTTCCCAACCCCCAACAGAGGGCTCTTAATCATTCTGTTCCTCATCAACCTCTAAATTCATTTATCTTTATGTATTTGATTCCTTTTAGGGAGAAAATATCCACCCCCTTACAAGCATTTCTGGACGGCTGAGAGCTAATTTGGCCCAAGCCTGGGGGCTGTGTTTTGTGTGTGTGTATAAATTTGCACTGAAGTCTTGTTTCAGAAACCAGACCACTGAGGAAAGCCTGCTGAGCTGAGGCCATGGCCTGCGTGGCTTGGGGAAATGAGTTGGTGGACACCTTCTGGGCTTTTGAACTTGCCCCTCCCCATTTCCCTTTCCCCCATGTGTCTGACCCTGTCTTACCCATTTCGAGTTCGAGCGGTGCAGCACCTCCGAAGCATCAATGCACACACCTGCTGTTGCTTTTGATTTCTGGAAGGCATGTAGTTCCAACTTGTAACAAAATATTTGTAGTCTTCAATAAACTGTGGTATTTCTTTAGCTAACTCTGCGTTCTTTCCGTGCATGTCTTTCTGGACACTAGGAGCCAATGCTGTATTGTGGATAAAGGGTGGAGGGTGGTTTTTTTCATTCAATCCCCAGTATAGCCAAAGAGCTGTTAGTGTTTTAGTATAGTGTTTTTTAATTTGGGTGGAGGGAAAATAGTCTGTTTCCAGCCTATTGATTGGTTGGTAAAGCTATTTATAAATAAACAAAAAACAACAAAACTGATTTCCCATGCTTTTATGTCTACTTTTTCATATAGATCATCCCCTTGCCTCTGGCATAGGCTGAGGGGAAAGGATAAGAAGTTAGAGTGTCATGTCATGGTGAAAGGCAAAAGAGGTAGTGTTCAAAGCTATTGTTAGGGAAGTATCATCTAAGGCTTAATTTCTACATCTAATTCTCAAAGGCTTACTAATAGCTGATCAGGTCATTAGTAATGACTTAGTTGATGACTTAAGGCTGTGTGGGACCTGTACTAGCCTGGAACATGGTCATTGGATGGCTTTTCAGAGATAATGAATCATTTGTAAGTCATTTTTTACTTGTGGATGTAGCCAAAGGTGTGTGGGAGATGTTTTGTCAGACATTCTGGTGGAAAATTTGATTTCCATGCACTCACTGACTGGTACACTATCAGCCTTTGGTTTATAGCATAAATTTGAACAATTATACCACCACTCTTGGTTAATTGAAACCATATATTCATCTTTCCTTTTGTAGTTCCAACCCCTCTGGTCCTATAGAGTGTAACCAATTTTCCAAGTTGCCACCATGCTAAGTAAAAGAAACATGTTCCTTTTTTTTTCTGCCTATCATTGTTTTTGTAATGATTTTTATATCTATTGAGTTGGGGTAGGCAGGACATGTGGGGTGGAAAAAGAGCAGGACTGTAGTCTGAGGATCTCTGGAATAACTAGTGAAAATAGGAAAACCAATGCCTGTGATTTCTCCCCCACCCCCCAGGGGAAGGGGTTTCTACTAAATAGAGACTATTACAGCTACTACCTCTCTCCCTCCAGCCCCACTTCTAGTTCCTTCTATCTGCTATGCAAGTTTTAAATCTCTGAACCTAAACTTTTTAGGTAGAAAAACCAAACAAGGTAGGAACTTGCTAGAACTTAGTTAACTCCTTACTACCCAGCTTAAGAATCCAGTTAGTAATTCTCCCACCCTGTGTAAGCACCCTGGGTTCTCTTTGTAGGCAGTAACCAAACCAGCTATATGTATTTACCTAGTAAAGATAAGTTATTGTCTCTCTGATTTTGTCTTTATATATTGGCTTATCTCCCTTCTATATCAAACCTCTCACTAGCTTTAGCCCCTTTTATAACTGAACTTAAAGTTATGCCTGCTACCCACTCTTCTGTCAGATAGAAATATGGGGTCTGAAAAGAGAAGGAAGAAAAATCTCTGCTACCTCTAAGAGTTTGTTGTATTGTTCCCTTTGTTTACTCCGTGCCTTCTAAGTATGCAGTTAATCTTGCTTTGTTTCTATGGTTCTGCTTCTTTTTCCCCCTAGATTGTTTGTTCCTTCTGAAGGGCACTGTCTGAACTTGTGTTATGGTAGAGTTTAACAGTTAAATTCTTTTCCCTTGGTCCTTCTACCAGCTGGAAAAGCATTTAATCATTGACTTAAAGAAAACCATCCTATTGGAAGATTCTAAAGTGGTTGTAAACTTAACTCCTAAAGGATGCCTTTGTTCTAGGGATTGGTTAGGAGAATTTGAGTTCTGGAATTTGTATGGAGACTGAATTATGAGTGAATGGAGGATTCCTTGTGATATTTTTTGTTTGTTTGTTTTTGTTTGTTTTGGTCATTAATACATTTCTTCTCAGGAAAAAAACAAAACTCCATCAGAGTGCTCCCAGATAAAAGAATAATGTTCTTCTGGAGACAAGAATCTTAAGAACATAGGAATGCAGTTTTTCCGGTTTCCTCTTTATCTTTACAGGAACTGATAATGTATTTTTTCCACTGTGAATTAAATTTCTAGTTTAACTTATCTTTCACATTTTTGTTTAAAATGTCTCTAGTGAGATGCTAGGTGATCCCATGGCTTTTCCTGTCTTCATTATTTATTGACTTACACTCTCACGAATAGTATAGTAGTAAGTTCATTTCACCTTGAAAACAAATTAAAATGGATTATACTACTACAGGCTCCTTTGAACTGTGGTGGTAGAGAGTTTTTCTACAGGAAACATGAGTTAGGTATGGATTAAAGCTATTATTTCATGGACAGACTGAAGTAACAAAAATGACATTGTTTCTACTGTCTGTATAGGATTAAAGACTACCCCTTACTATGCCTTCCCCATGCCCCATATCACTAAAATTATAGAACTAGAAATTCATCTTGTGTCAGCCCTTTAATTTATAAGGATATAAGCCTAGAATTCCTACAACCAGAAAAGTGAGACTTAAGTAAACAGATTCTAATAAGTGCTCTGGGACTGTACTTAACAGTCCCTACTGTTCCTACTTAACAATGTGGATTGCTGAGGATTTTGAGCACCAGAGCATCTATAACAGAAAGAGCCAAATTACCCGTCTTAAAGGGTACAATCAAAAGTGGACTTTGAGTAGACTGGTTCACAGTGGACACTGTTTATTATATCCTTTTGCTTACAAATCATACATTACTGAGATTTTGCTAATACCCTTTGTTCCCCTCAGAAAACAGCTCACATATATATTCCATACATAATATCTATAAAGGACAAAATTCTTAGGCAGCATTTGTGTCATGAATTCTGACATCTCAGAACTGATGTAAAATGGACAAATTATACCAAAATTCCTTTACAGTGCCAAAGCTAGAAAAGCTGCAGACATCACTATGTTCTAGGAACAGAGTCTAGGCTAATAATAGAGCTAACCCTCTCTTTCCTCCTCCACTAGGTGTATCAGTCACCTCCAGTAACACGGGCGTGCCAGATATCTCGGGTTCTGTATACTCCAAAACCCAGGTAGGTATCTGGTCTGGATGAAAGTAGAAAGAGATGGATGAACATACAAGAGATGGAGTTGAAGTTAGAACAACTCTCAGGAGAGCTGTCAGGAACCTGTCCTATCTTTTCTAAAACAAATTGTCAGTAGGCTTCAGTTTCTTTAGAACTTTAAATTTAGCCCTCTGAGGAAAAAATAAAATTGAAAAATGTCAAGGGCAAAAATTGTAATGTACAGTAGTGCTGGCCCCTTGACCTACCTACTTACTACCATTTTTGCAATTTTGCGAGAGAATAAATACTGGAATGACGTGAAACTAATTAGTTTCATTCTTTGTAAGTCCATAACCAAAAGTGGGAATGAAAAGAGGTATTTGTTTCTGAGTTATCTATAGATATGTCTGTTGTCTGTCATTTTTTATGTCCAACAAGATCTTCATTTCATCTAAAATATTTAAGGAGTTTGAATTTATGCTAAACCACAGAGGGAGAAGTTGCTAGTGAGCAAACTTCTCTGTATTCTCATGAAATTATTTTTACTTATTTATTTTGAAGAAGGGTTTCATTTTGTAGTTCTAGCTGATCTGGGACTCATTGTATAGACCAGACTAGTTTCAAACTCAAAAGATCCACCTGCTTCCCAAGTGATTGAGATTAAAGGTAAGCACCATCATGCCTGGTCAATATAAGATTTCACAGCGTACTCTGACAGTCATCTTCCTGTTTGATCCTTACAGCAAGAGCTCAGCAATAGTTCTTTTATTTATGAGGAAACTGAGGTTAAAATAGTTAATTTACCTAGGGTCATGGAGCTATGAAAAAGCAGAGCTAGAACTAAGACTTCTGAATATCTGACTTGAGGTATGCTATTGCTTCTGACCATGCTACTTTTTGAGGATAAGGGTATCTGGCCTCAGAACGTCATTGGATTCTTCTAATGACCACGTTTTACTCTTTTCCCTCCTGTTCTCCCGGGATAGCAGTCCTTTGAGAAACAAGGGTTTCATTCCGGTACTCCTGCTGCCTCCTTCAACTTGCCTTCAGCCCTAGGAAGTGGAGGGCCCATCAATCCAGCCACAGCTGCTGCCTACCCACCTGCCCCCTTTATGCATATTCTGACCCCACATCAGCAGCCACACTCTCAGATCCTTCACCATCACCTGCAGCAGGATGGCCAGGTAACAGCCCTTCCCCCCTCTCTCCTTTCCCTTCCTCTTCCTTCCTATCCCTTAAAACTACCTCCCTTTTCCTTTTCTTAACCTTCCTTACCACCACCTTCACCCAGCCCTCACCAGTGCCAGCCAGGGGCACACAGCACATACAGACACAAGCGCACATAACAGTAGCAGTTAGCAAAGGAAACATGAAAGAATGGGCCAGAGTGAAACCCTTTTGTCCAGTTCCTTTGGTACCTTTCTCTTCCACCTCCCATGGCACAACTAGTTGTCCTCATCCTGTCAGACCTGGGTCACACCTTCCCTCTAACCTCTCCCAGCCTTCTCCCTTCCCTGACATTATAGCTTTCCCTTCTAACAGTGGAGTTCTATTGTCAAAAGTTTGTCCCTTTATTTTCCATATATCCTGGTTCTGCCTCAGCTACCATATTTGCAGATGATTCTCTGTTGCCAGCGCCAGCAGGAGGAGCAGGTAATGAAACTGAATGATATGCTTGAACCAACCTTTTTAGTCCCCATTTCACCTCCACAGCCTCAGATAACTTAAAGCCTACCCAATCACAAATCGGGACACACAAACAGAAACACTATGCTAAGCTCTCTGGCCTCCCTATCCTCTTTCTCTTCCTTCCCCCTCAACACCCTCTTTATCTTTCTACCCTCCCCAACTCTGGAAAACACTTGGTTACTAGAATGGAAAAGATTCTTGGGGCAGCATCTGGAGCCTGATGCCTCAGGTCTTTGTGGCTTTGAATTGGTTTCACATTAATTAATGTGTGGTGGTGGGTGGATCTGAAGGGTGGTAAAAGAGACCTCTTAAGATCCCCAACATAGGTGGCTGGTCAACTAAAATAGGGCTTTTTTGCTCTCAAAGATAGCTTTCTATGTTTTGGCATTCACACAGATGAGTGAGAATGTAATCACCTTATAATCACTCATTTTGAAAAGGTCAGAATTCTCATAGTTGCTTTTTTTTTTTCCTTTAGACCAGAGCAGTGGGTAGTGGGGAAGACAACTGAACAAGAATAGAACCAACTCACCATCTTTACTCCAAAGTTTTCTTGTCCACTTTTCATTTTCCTCTACTTTAAGGTTAAAAAAAAATGTCACCTTGTAAAAGAGGCTATGTAGACCAAATTTTCTGTGCTTGAAAAGTAAGCTTCATAGTAGGGTCTAAGTAAAAGAAACGAGAGAGCATGACTATTTGCACATTTCCACTTGAAGATGTTACAGATTGGTCCCACTAACTAGACACCTTTTTCCTCCCCCATAACCCTCCCATTCCCCTGCAGACGGGCAGCGGGCAACGTAGCCAGACCAGCTCCATCCCGCAGAAGCCCCAGGCCAACAAGTCTGCCTACAACAGCTACAGCTGGGGGGCCAACTGAGGCCCTGACCCTCTTCTGTCCCATCTTCTGAGAGGGCTTCTCAGCCTGGAAACTATGGAAACAGCATCAAAGAGAGAAAAGAATGTGGGGCGATTCCGCAGCTCCACACCCCCAGCGGCCCATCCCACACCTCAGCTTCATGTCTGTCCATCCCTATACCATTCCTATACCCTGTTGTATGTATTATAGGATTTGTATTTTCTTCCCCTCCCCCTCCTCTTCCTCCTTTCTCTTTGCATTCAAGATTATGAAACTTTGCTGTGGGCCCTGCCTTTCCTTCACTTCTTCCTGTTCACCCTGGTGGTGTATGGGTGAGGTGGGAAGGTGAAACCCCTCCCCCCAAATATATATCAGCCCAACAGCCCTAAGTCTCCTCCTTTATTATTAGGAAAACCAAACAAAACACACGCACACACATACACACACACACACACACACACACACAATGGCGTCATAAATATGAACAGCATTGTCAGATGGATTAGTTGAAGTGTTTTTTTTTTGTACTGTGTCCTCAAATTTAATGGATTAATGTGTCTTGTATATATATATATATACATATATATATAAAAAAAAAAGGAGAAAAAAAAAAAACAAACCTCTACCTTCAGCCTCTGCCCATTCTTGCTCCGTCTAGGATATCCTCACTCTCGTCGATGACCAGCTTGGTGAATAAGTATTACCGTACCAACTGGGCCTCTTCTAGCAGGCTCGAAGGCTGTGGAATAAAGTGAAATCTTTGCCCTTTAAGAACTCTCACCTTAATGTGCTAATATTTTGCCCTTAAGGGGATTCCCTTTTACATCCTGTGACTGAAAAGAACCACTGCAAATCTTCATTTCTTCTAGAAACTGCCTCATCTACAGCAAGTTTCAGGAAGTGAAAGGGGAAGGAGCTAAGGACCTTTAAGAGGGAAAGGACCTTGTGGGAATACAAGCATTTGAAAGGATTCTGAAATCTGAAGCCAGCATTAGGTGCTGGCTGGCAGAACTAAATCTTAGGGCCTTTTTCTGTTTGGAGGAGTATAGTAGTTCTTGTCTGAGTTATGTTTTTGAGACAGTCTCACTATGTAACCCTGACTGGCCTGGAACTTGGTCTGAGACCAGGCTGGGCTCAGATTCTAGTCTCAGAGAGCTACCTGCCTCTACCTCTTGAGTGCTAAGGTTAAAGGTTGTCAGCACTACACCTTGCTTTGCCTATTTTATGTGCCTTTGAAATGCCTAAGTTTGGGAAAAGTAGGGGATGATGGTAGAGCAAGACCTGGGTGGGGACATGGTGCAGTAAAAGGTTTTGGTCTTCAGTTACATGAAAGAGAAGTTTCATTTTCGAGATCCTGTTTCAGCCTTCCAAAACTGCAACTATCTTCTGTGCTGGAATGGGAAGGAAGATCTGTTTATTTTTTGAGTCAAGAGTCTCACTGTGTAGCTCTGGCTTGCCAGAAAGCTGGCATCATACCTCCCGAGTGGATTAAAGACGAGCACCATCAAATTTCCTAATTGCATGGCCTTTCCAAGACGGCTTAAGTAGCTTCTATCATTCCTGCCTAGTCTACAAAGCTTACCTTGTTGGTTGCCATCTGTTTAGTTTTTTAAATTAAAGCAGTGTGTGGTGGCAACCGCCTTTAATCTCCGCACTTGGGAGACAGGCGGGTCGTTGAGTTTGTGGCCCCTTTGGTCTACAATCGAGCTCCAGGACAGCCAGAGCTACACACACAAACCCTGTGTCGACAAAAACAAGTTTAAAAACTCTTCCCTACTTGCTGAAGAGATTCCTAGCACCTTTATTCAGCAGTAGGGAAATCGCGGTGTTAGGAACTTGGTAAAAACACTTTACCTAACCTAGTATTAGACGTCACCGACCTCAGTCTAGAAACAAAACACAAGGTGGGGGGTGTTTTCTGATCCTGGGGTGAACCAGGCCTCTGAGTGACCAGGCCACTCCCTCTGGCGGCTACCTGGGACCCTCCAGAGAGAAACGGAAACACCCCTTGGGCCGGGCGTACCGGCAGGGAGAAGAATCACCTAGAAGGGATGTGGGGATCCCAGTGGGGATTACGCACGTCCACCCTCACTCAAAACTGAAAGGTAGCGTATAGAAGTTTCGCGTCTGAAGAGCTCCGTCAGCCCCGCCTCTTCCTCCTCCGGGTTACAGCTTTTACGACAATGCCGCATCATAGGTTTGCTTTCCGGCAGCGAACGCTGAACCCTGGCTATATCCGACAGGGTAGCGTAAGCTGGTGGTGGTCTCGTGTTGCCCATGGGCTGCAGATGTTCAAAGTTTCTAGTACCCCTACCGGAATGAGCGTTTTTGATCTTTTCCGAGGCTTTTTCGGCTTTCCTGGACCTCGGAGGTGAGAATAGTTGTGGGTTGGGCAAGAGGGGTGGTGTTTTGGTGGACACTTGACCCCTTCGTCATATTTTCGGAAAGCTTCCTTTTCCGCCCCCTTCAAGTCCTGCTGAGAGGTCAAAGATCGCATTCTTGAGTACTCACCCCGCCACAGTAATCAAAGCGGTGCTTAAGAGGACAGAAACGGCACCTTTCTCCAGACTGGGGTGATGCAACAGGGACCTGGGCGGAGAAGACAATGGGGGTTTGGGGAAGAGGACCTTGAGCAAGTCATCGGGCGATTAGTAGTGGGCAAGATGACCCTGAAGAAAAACTATGAGGGGTCGTTTGGGAGCTGTTGGGAGGTGCGGAGAGGTTCTGTTTAGGAACAATACGAAACCCTAATAGATCCATCAGCGTTGTTTTGAAACCAGATCTCCAGTGTTTTCTTCAGCTGCCCAGAACCCTCTTTGGCCCATTTTACTGCCCTTGGGTTGGTTTTTATGGCTTAGAGACAGTGTTGAAGTCTTCGTGGCTTATCTGCCTCCACTCTCAGCCACAGAGATCCTTTTTTTGGAGGGATGACTCGAGACGATGACGATGATGATGATGACGATGAAGAGGAAGACAGAGGCTCGTGGGGTCGAGAGAGCTATGCGTTTGATGGTTCTCAGCCTCCAGAGGAATTCGGTTTCAGCTTCAGCCCCAGAGGAGGGATGCGATTCCATGGCAACTTTGGCTTTGATGATCTAGTACGAGATTTTAATAGCATCTTCAGCGAGATGGGGGCCTGGACCTTGCCTTCCCACTCTCCTGGTGTGTTAATTTCTCTGAGGGTGAACCTATGGGTTTCTAGTGGGTTTGTGATGAATAACAGAACTTGCAGAGTAGCTGGAATAGTCTACAGAAATTGGTTTTAAAAAGATTTAAAGTGTTATAAGGCCTTTCCTATCCCAGAATCACCTACCAACTTTGTACAGAACTTCCAGGTCCTGAGTCAGAAACTCCTGGTGAGAGGCTGCGGGAGGGGCAGACACTGCGAGACTCAATGCTCAAGTACCCAGATAGTCACCAACCCAGGATCTTTGAGGGGGGCTTGGAGAGCCATGCAAAACCTGAATCCCCCAAACCAGCTCCAGATTGGGGGTCCCAGGGACCTTTTCATAGGGTGAGTATTCTATCTGCACCTGACCTATAAACCCTTATTGGAATCTCTTAGAGTTGAGTTGCATTAGTGCATTTATCTGGATTTTGTTTTTTATTTGAATTTTTGTTATGATTTCTTTTTTTTTTTTTTTTTTTTTTTTTGGTTTTTCGAGACAGGGTTTCTCTGTATAGCCTTGGCTGTCCTGGAACTCACTCTGTAGACCAGGCTGGCCTCGAACTCAGAAATCCTCCTGCCTCTGCCTCCCAAGTGCTGGGATTAAAGGCGTGCGCCACCACCGCCCGACCATGATTTATTATTATTGTTTGTTTGTTTGTTTGTTTGTTTTTAGAGACGGGGTTTCTCTGTATAGCCCTGGCTGTCCTGGAACTCACTCTGTAGACCAGGCTGGCCTTGAACTCAGAAATCTGCCTGCCTCTGCCTCCCATGTAAAGGTGTGTGCACCACTGGGGATTTTTGTTTTGAAACTTAATTCACTGAGTAGATTTAGAGATCTGCCTGACTCTGCCTCTGGATTAAATGTGTGCCACAACACCTAGTCTAAGATTTATTTATGTCTGAGTGTTTTGTCTGCTTGAATGTCTCTGCACCACATGTACCTTGTGCCCACGGAGGTCAAAGAAGAATATTGAATCCACTGGAACTCAAGTTTCGTATGGTTAGGAGCCACCATGCTCTTGCTGGGAACTATACACTATGGTCTTCTGACAGAGTGTCCCCTCCACTCTCTTCTTATTTTATTTATTTGTGTGTTTATGTATTTTGAGGCAGGGTTCCGGTTGTATTGACTGACCGGGAACTTGCTATGTAGACCATGCTGGTGTCAAACTCAGGGAACTGCCTGCCTCTGAGTTTGTTAGTTGGGATTTTGTTGCTGCTGTTTGTTGTTTTTAAGATTTATTTTGTGCATGTATGTGTGCCTGTGTGAGTTTGTATGTACCCTGTGGGTACAGGTGCTTGCAGTGATGAGATGTGGAATCCCCTGGAGCTCTGAGCTGCTTACTGTCCTCTAGAGGAGCACCAAGTGTTCTTAACCTGTGAGCCTTCTTTCCAACCCCATTACTCCTGTTTTCTCTTTGCAATATTAGAACTAGAATAGAATACAAAGGGGAAAATGGAAATATTGTGCTTTTTTTTTTTAATTACTAGTTTCAATTCTTGGTTAAGAAAGAATCTTAAAAGTGCAAGAGCCGGGCGGTGGTAGCGCACACCTTTAATCCCAGCACTTGGGAGGCAGAGCCAGGCGGATTTCTGAGTTCAAGGCCAGCCTGGTCTACAGAGTTGAGTTCCAGGACAGCTAAGGCTACACAGAGAAACCCTGTCTCAAAAGTGCAAGAAAGAATTTTAGGAATTCTTTTTGGTAGAAGACCGTATAAAACTAAGGAAGAAGGTGTGTGAACACAAGCTGCCCAAATGGAAGTATTTCTGGGGTTCAGGAACTAGGGAAGAGTATGGGTTCTCTGACCTTCAGGATTAAGATTGGAAGGTCTCTTTTTACTGATTGTGTGTGGCTTCTTCTACAGTTGGATGATACATGGCCTGTGAGTCCCCATTCTAGAGCCAAAGAGGATAAAGGTGAGTCTAGCCAACCTTCTGAAGTTCTCTCAGAAGTTTCTTCCTGAAACACCTACCTAATTTTCTTCTCTCTGCTCTCTTCTGGCTTGTCATCTCTCTGCCCTTCCAGATCTTGACTCCCAGGTTTCCCAGGAAGGTCTGGGTCCACTTCTTCAACCCCAGCCCAAATCGTATTTCAAAAGCATCTCTGTGACCAAGATCACTAAGCCAGATGGGGTGAGTTAAGAGAGAGAAGTTAAAAATAACTAGCCATGTAGTGCTCTGGGGAAAGGGACCAGTATAAGAAAATACAAAACTCAACATAGTGCTGTTGGGAATATATTGAAACTTCTCTTGCAGACAGTGGAGGAACACCGCACTGTGGTAGACAGCGAGGGACGGAGAGAGACCACAGTGACCCATCAAGAAGCCCATGACAGTTCCAGAAGTGGTACGTTAAAGAATATGACTCAAAAGACCCATCTCTTAACTTTTTTGAGGAAAAAAATATGCCTACCGTTTGATAATTTTTGTCTCTTGTTGGTATGACTCTCTTCCTTAGATGCAGACTCTCCGAGATCTTCAGTTTTGGATGATCCCTTTTCCATCCTGGATTTGCTCCTAGGACGTTGGTTTCGGTCCCGATAGCTTTCTTAAACTTCAGAAGCCTTCAGGTCTTTCCCACACCCTTCCTGTTGCCCATTGCCAATAAGCTTAGCTTTGTCTGTCATCCTGGGGTCTTAAATATGTGAAACAGTTGAGTTTACGCCAGTCTATCATTCATCCAAACTGACCAATAAAGCCTTTATTTATGCTAAAGGACTCCGTCTTGGTTTTGTCAAGGTTCTTTTAATTTGCAGACCCATCTAGCGCTTCCAAAATTATCTTGGCTTACAATTTTATTTTGTGTACAGCAGAGGCAGTATACCAAGTCAAGGTCTCAGGCTTGGCGGCAGGTTCCTTTATCCACCGAGTTATTTCACCAACCCCTTCATTAAGTATTTTTTTCATTTCCAAAACAAGATTTAATAAATTAGAGTTAGACACAAAAAGAAAATGATTTTATTATTGAGGAAATAGAGATAATTCCAGTAGCATTTCTAGAAAAAGATAGCTCAGATTGCCAAAAAGGTATTTGTTTAAAAGTAAGATAACTGTTTTCCTAAGTACAAGAACACTAACTCAGTAATTCAGGAAATAAATTGCATTCTGGCCAAATAGGTTTTATTTGTTTTCAAGACAGGGCCTTACTGTATTGCTTCTAGCAAACCTGGAGCAACTTGTAGACCTCAGAGATCTGCCTGAATCTGCTTCCTGAGGCTGGAATCAAAGATGTGTGCCACCACTCCTGTGCAATTATTTTTTTCATTAATTTTAATGTTAGAAACATAACTAACAAAAAAATAGATTTTTTTTTACATTAAAACTTCTTTTTGTCTTACTCTCTTACTCTTTTGCCTCTAGCTTCTCTGTCCCCTGCCCCTGCCCCTTCCCTTCCCCCTCTCTCCACATGGTCATGGCTGGCCTCTACTTCTCTTCTTCATCTTCTTCCCTCTTCTTCCATCTTCTTCCCCCCACCTTTGCCCTATCTCCTGAATAAACCTCCCCCGCCCCTTGGAAAAAAATTCTTTTTAGCTAAACATAATTTTTTTTCCTTTTAAAAAAAAATTTTTGAGACAGTGTCTTTATATAGCCCAGCTAGTCTCAAACTTGGTCTGTGGTTCCAGGACAACCAGGGCTCCACAGAGAAACAAAGCAAACAAAAAGCATAACAATCAGGACAAGACGTGGAAATTAAAAAAAAAAAAAAAAAAAAAAAAAAAAAACCAACTCTGTTGGCAGCGGTGGTTCCTGCCTATAGACCCAGCACTTGGGAGTCAATATCTGAGGCCAGTCTAGTTTACAGAGTGAGTTCCAGAACTGCCAGGGCTACACAGAGAAACTCTGTTATAAACAAAATCTGTTTTCTTAGGTCTTTTGGACTCCTAGGTTACTGTGCATTGTTAGTTTTTTGTTTTGTTTTGTTTTAATCTCTTCTAAACCAAGATTAAAATGGTACTCTTCAGTGTTGGCTGCTAAGTTTTTGTTATTTGTTCTTAAATTCACATGAGCTCTGCAGTGGTGATTTAGGCCTTTGAGGCAAGAACCTTTAACATTAACCATGTTTCCAGACCTGATATTGTTTTCATATTTGTACTTTTTCTTTTTAGGTCTTTAAATTCTGGATTTTATCTTTGTATATGGCATAAATCAAGAAACCAAGTTTATTTTTTTCCCATTTAGAAAAAAGTATATTGCATGAATGTCTTCCTCTGCTAAGGCCTCTGTTATTGAGACAGAGTCACCCTCACACACCAAAGAACAAAAAAGTAGCAAAACTGGAGAAAAGGCTGGAGAGATGGCTCAGTGGTTAAGAGCACTGACTGCTTTTTCCAGAGGTCCTGAGTTCAATTCCCAGAACTACATGGTGGCTTACAACCATCTGTAATGGAATCTGATGCCCTCTTCTGGTGTGTCTGAAGAGAGTGACAGTGTACTTACATACATGAAATAAATCTTAAAATGAAGCTATAGCTCAATTAGTGGTGCTCACCTGGCATTCATGAAGCTGAAATCCTGGGTTTAAACCCCAGAACTCCATAAAATTGGACATAAATGGGCGTGGCACACCTTGAGGCAGAGGCAGGTGGATCTCTTGTGTTCAAGGACAACCTGGTCTACATAGAGAGTCCAGGACACTCAGGGTTATGAAGTGAGACCCTATCTCTTTAAAAAAAAAAAAAAATTAAAATTAAAAATGGGAGCAGAAACAGGTCAACTATAGAAAGAGTTTGAAGGGTCTGATACCTGGCTGAGCAAGTAAGGTCACTTGCCACCAAGCCAGACAACCTGAATTTAATCCCCACAGGGACCTACAGAATTTAAGGAGAAAACTGACTCCTGCAAGTTGTCTTCTGACTTCTGTATGGGTACTGTGACACATGCCCTCCTCCACCCCGCCCCCAAAATGTTTAAAAGAGCAAGGTGGTAGTGGTGGCATATACCTTTAATCCCAACACTCAAGGGGCAGAGGCAGATAGATCTCTGAGTTCACAGCTAACTTGGTCTACAAACTGAGTTACAGGATAGACAAGACTACACAGAGAAATCCTGGGAAGTAGACAGACAAATATTTAAAGAAGAACAAGGACTTTGAGGACAAAGATGGGGAAATGTTCCCCCAAAAGAAGGTGTTTTTAAAATTACTATAGGGAGCTGGCGAGATAACTCTGTCGTCAAGAGCATTTATTATTCTTGCAGAAAACCTGGGTTTGGTTCTCAGTACCCACACAGTGGTTCATAACCATCTGTAACTCCAGTTCTAGAGGACCTATGGAATCTAATAGGATCTTTTTGAGTTCTGCACCAGTTTCGGTGGTACACAGAGATACATGCCAACAAAAACTCTTAAACATAAATGTATTTAAAGACAATTTTAGTTTTTGTTTGTTTGGTTGGCTTTTGTTTTTCGAGACAGTGTTTCTCTGTGTAGGCTGTCCTGGAACTCACTCTGTAGACCAGCCTGGCCTCGAAATCCGCCTGCCTCTGCCTCCCATGTGCTGGGACTAAAGGCATGCATCACCACTGCCAGGCTTAAAGACAATTTTAAATCCTCAGTACAAACTGTTGGATTTTTTTTACAAAATTATTTTAAGTGTATGAGTGTCTTGTCTGTGTGTATGTCTGCACTACTTTTATGGTCCAGTGTCTCCAGAAACCAGAAGACAGAGCATCAGTTCCCTGGAACTGGTGTGCTGGGCTTAAAGGTGTGTAGTTTACCACTACAGCTCTGATTTCTTTTTGCCTAAAACTGCTCACAGAACTTCTTATGTTTTGTGTTTGTTTGAGACAATGTCTTACCATGTAGCTGTCCTGGAACTCACTTGAACTCACTTGAACTCAGAACTGCTCTTGAACTCAGAGATCTACCTGCTCTACCTCCCAAGTGGTGAGATTAAAGGTGTGTGCTACCAAGCCCATCTGGGAAGTTGTTTTTTTTTTTTTTAAGGTTTACTTATTTTTAAAATTTTTACTGTATATGTATGCATGTTTGCCTGCATGTGTATTTATGTATTGTGTGAACTCCTGGTTCCTGTAGAAGCCAGAAGAGGGTATTGATTCCATAGAACTGAAATTATGATGGTTATGAACCTCCATGTGAGGGGGCAGAGTGGAGCTAGATATTGAATCTGGAAACTCTGCAAGAACACTCAGTGCTTTTAACCAATGAGCCATCTTTCAAACCCCTTCTTTGGGAAGTTTTATCAGTGTGGAATTGGCCATTAAAACCAGTATTTTTTCTGCTGTTGTTGGATGACCTAAACTGTGGGAATTGATGGAAGTGGCTGAAAGCCTGCAACTTGTTCAGCTGAGTGTTTTAAAGTTTTTAGAGAACAATGTAGTAGAACATGCCTATAATCCTAGAATGTGGGAGGCTGAGACAGGAGGATCCTGATTTAAGGATCCTTGATTTAAGTGTCCTGATGTAAGCCTGGGCTACAGAATGAGACTCTGTCTTTTTTTTTTTTTTTTTTTTTTTTTTTTTAGGAGTTGTTGGGAAATAAAGCTGGATGTGGCTGTGCACATCTGTAATCTCAGTGCTTGAGGAGTCTGGAGA
The DNA here is from genome assembly GCF_011762505.2 of Arvicanthis niloticus. Taxonomy (NCBI): domain Eukaryota; kingdom Metazoa; phylum Chordata; class Mammalia; order Rodentia; family Muridae; genus Arvicanthis; species Arvicanthis niloticus. Next base: position 69,427,360 of record NC_047661.1, on the reverse strand, counting down.
ACTACAGCAACTTCTAGGCCAGCCTGGGCTACGTAACAAGCTCCAGGTGAGCCAGGCCTCAACAACAGAAGGGCAAGCTCCTTATAAGCCCTAGTTGAGATAAGTGGTAGACAAGCCACAAATGTAACTAAAAAGTAAGAGAAACAGGGATGGAGTGATTCAGCATCTAGGGTGACTGCTCGTAGAGGACCCATGTCCACTTCTTAACACCTAAGTAGTAGCCCATAGCTACCTGTATTCTAGTTCCAGGAGTTCCAATGTCCTTGTCAGGCCTCTTTGGGCACCGAGCATGCATGTGGTACATAGACATATATGCCAGCACAATACCTATACATATTAAGAGAGAGAGAGAGAGAGAGAGAGAGAGAGAGAGAGAGAGAGAGAGAGAGAGAGACATTGGAAGCCACAAATGAGCTCTTCACATGCTAGTGGCTGGCTGGTCAGCACTATATCTGCATGAAGAGTATCTGAGAGGACTAGTGAAAATTTAAAACATAAAGATACACTTGAGAACTGGTTGAAAAAAGTTTGAAACAGCATCTTACTGTATAGCCCTCAGTGACCTGGAACACTCTATGTAGGCCAGGTTGGCCTGGACCCCTCAAAGATCTGCCTCCTTCTGCTTCCAGGGTGATGAGATTCAAGGTGTTACACCCAGCCATATTTAACTGCAGTTTCCCCTCCCCCCATTTCCCCACCTTCCCTCTCCCATATCCACTGTTCCTTCTGTTTGTCTTCAGAAAAGAACGGGCCTCCCAAGGATTTCCATTGATAACAAGATGCAACAAGACTAGGCACAAATTCTTTTTCTTTTCTTTTTCTTTTCGAGACAGGGTTTTTCTGTGTAGCCCTGGCTGTCCTGGAACTCACTCTGTAGACCAGGTTGGCCTCGAACTCAAAAATCCACCTGCCTCTGCCTCCCAAGTGCTGGGATTAAAGGTGTGCACCACCACCGCCCGACAGCACAAATCCTTATAGCAAGCCTATATGAGGCAACCCAGTAGGAGGAAAGGAGTCCCAAGAACAGAGGAAAGAGTCAGAGACAACACTGTGTTATAACAGACACTTTCATTGTTAGGAGTCCCATAAAGACACAAGGCTAACAATCATAGCACATATGCAGAGGACCTAGCATGGGCCCATGTAGGCTTCGTGATTGACCTTTAGTCTCTGTGAGCCCCTATTGTTAATCGTCCACGTTAGAAGTCCAACCATAACTCAGAACAGACCACTCCAGACCACACGGTTCCAAGGGGGGGAGGTTTATTCAGGAGATAGGGCAAAGGTGGGGGGAAGAAGATGGAAGAAGAAGAGGGAAGAAGAGGAAGAAGAGAAGTAGAGGCCGGTTGTGACTATGTGGAGAGAGGGGGGAAGGGAAGAAGAAGGGGTGGGGTTGGGGACAGAGAAGCTAGAGGCAAGAGAGCAAGAGATTAAGAGAGTAAGAGGGAGAGGAGGTGGCAAGCAGTCCCTTTTATAGTGGACCAGGCCTACCTGGCTGTTGCCAGGTAACTGTGGGGAGAAGCATACCTGGCTGTTGCCAGGTAACTGTGGAGGTGGAGTTTAGACAGAATACTAACACCTATGAGCCCTGCTTAGTTGATGTCTGTGGGCTGTGTTCTCTTGTCCTTGACCCCTCTGGCTGGCTGAAACTTTTTTTTTTTTTTTTTTGGTTTCTCTGTGTAGCCCTGGAACTCACTCTGTAGACCAGGTGAAAGACCCCAAAGGGAGATCCCCACTCAAGTCTCAGGACGGCGGCACCCAAGGACTCACGAGAGACTAGTTTGATGCAAACACATGAGACAGTTTAATATCAGAGCTCTGGGTCAGCATGTATCTCACTCAGGAGATGGAGGAGTTGACCCCGAGGCTCAAAGGATTAGGGTTTTTATAGGCAAGGGGTGGGGGAAGTGGGAGATTTTCACATGGGTACACATGATTGGTTGCTTTACATTTTTGAACATCAGCAGGCTGTGCAGAATGAGCGGGCCCAAAAGGGGGAAGGGCGGAAGAACACCAGATGGCCCATTACTCATTTGGACATATCTCTGTTCTTTTAAGGATGTCCTTGTATACTTTTTATCTTTCATGGCCATCCAGTTCTTTGGATGATTCAACAGGCCTTTGTCTTGTAACTCCACATCCTCTGTAACTAATTAACTGGGCCCAAACCTGTTGACAGGCATTTTTAACTATATAGGTTAGGGAAAAGGAATCACAGGGCCCTGCTATTCTTATTAGTTTGGGCCTATTTCAAAATTTTCTTTCACAGGCTGGCCTCTAACTCAGAAATCCACCTGCCTCTGCCTCCCAAGTGCTGGGATTAAAGGTGTATGCCACCACTGCCCAGCTAAGGACTAGTCTTTAAGAATAAAAGCATCAAAACCCTAAAACAAACAAAAAGAATATGCCAAGAGGCAGAGGCAGATCTCTGAGTTCCAGGACTGCCGGTGCTACACAGAGAAACCCTATTTCAAAATCAGTAAATAAGTAAGTAAATAAATAAAAACAAAGTAGACATGGTGGAACTAGGTGGCCGTTCTACAAAATCACACCATGCTACAGGAAAGTTTATAAAAGGGAGGAGTTGAGGGGGCGCACAGAGGCTGCCTCTAGGGGGAGGAAAGAAAGAAGGGGGAAAGTAGCTCTTTATAGGGTGACCAAGCCAGCTCAGTCAGTCAACAGGAGGAGTGAAGATTAAAAGAAAAGAGACAAAGAGATTAAAAGAAATTAGACAATATTGCAGCATGACCCAGCCAGTTCTGAGGCTGAAGGCTGGGTCGGGTTTATTCCCCCGCCCCTTGCTTTTTTTAAAACCATTTTAATTACATGCAAGTATTTAGGTCAGTTCTGGGTTGAGGAACCAACAATACAATAGATACAAACAGTCAAGGAACAAACAAGGCAATAGACAAAGTCCCTGTGATTATTGTTTCTAAGGGCTCATCAGGATGACAAAAATATCTGAGCCTACTTCCCTGTCCTAGCCCACAGTCATATTCATGCCTGAGGCCTACTTCTTTGTTCTAGCCTAAGACTTGGATTCCTGACTGAAATTATTTCTCTGTTTTAGCCTAAAATTAGGTTCCTGCCTGAACTTACTTCCTTGTCACAGCCCAATGTCAGATTCCTGCCTAAAGCCCCTTTCCTTGTCTTTGGCCAAAGTCAGATTTCTGCCAAGCAGCCCCAAAAGCCCACAATAGGGACAGAAGGTGCACGACCAAGGCACATGCTTAGGGGACATGGGGGCAGAGACAACAATGAGAATGTTTTTGCCTCTAGGCAGCTAATGATGATCTGCCTTCCTGTTGCTGGGCTGTCTGTCACCAGGCAGGGCTGGCCATGGAGGCTGCCTGATTGTCAACAAGACATGCTTGACAAACATAAGCAATTTCTTGTAAACAGACCTGTGCTATAAGAAAGAAAAGCCAGCTGGGCAGTGGTGGTGCAAGCCTTTAATCCCAGCACTTGGGAGGCAGAGGCAGGCGGATTTCTGAGTTCAAGGCCAGCCTGGTCTACAGAGTGAGTTCCGGGACAGCCAGGACTACACAGAGAAACCCTGTCTCAGACAACCAAAAAAAAAAAAAAAAAAAAAAAAAAAGAAAGAAATAAAGAAAAAGAAAAGAGACTGGGAGAGGGAGAGAGTGAGAGAGAGAAGCCAGTCATGGTGGCTCATGACTCTAATCCCAGAATTTGGAGGCAGAAGTCAGATAATTACCAAGAGTTCAAGACCAACCTGGGCTACAGAATAAGCTCTGGATCAGCCTGGGCTAAGTTAAAATCCTGAGAGAAAACAAGAGAGAGAGAGAGAGAGAGAGAGAGAGAGAGAGAGAGAGAGAGAGAGAGAGAGAGAGAAGAAAATAAAAGTAGCTGGGATGTAGAATGATTGCCTACTAAGTTTAAAGCCCTAGGGTCAATCCCTAGTAAGAATGCTGGGTTAGCTGCCAGACCAGACTGCTACTGAAGCCCCTATAGCCCCTGACATCTGTAGCAATTCTTCCCTTCTCAATAGCAATAGACACCCTACTGAGAACACTGAACAACAGCTAAAAGACTTCCAAGTGCCAGGATCCCTTGCATGAGGAAGCATTGGTGATTATTCATGCTGCCCTCCACCCTTTTTCTGCCACCCCGCCCCCTGCCTTTGCCCCTCTGTACCTCTTCCCTCCTTGCCTGGGAATCAGAGAACCTGACTGCAGGTTTGTGCTTTGAGCCATGCTCCCTTTTCTCAGCTATAAGAAAGAGCCCTGTGACAGCCCTGAGACTCTGCGACAGGGCCCTGCTTTCTCTTCAAAGCACCCCTATGTGTCTGTCTGTGCTGTTGGGCCCTGGACTTAACTTAGAGAGTCCCTGACATGCTGTGGTCTGTTTGTCCATGGCATTAATAATGCTTCTTTTTTAAAGAGTGATTTATTTTTACTGTATGAGTGATTGCCTATATATAAGTATATAAGTATATGTATGTGCTTAGTACTTGCAGAGGCCAGAAGGTGCCAGATCTGCTGGAATAGACAAGTCATAAACCATCATGTGCATGCTAAGAATCAAACCAGGGTCCTCTGCAATAGCAGCAAATGCTCTTAGGCAAAGAACTATGTCTCCAGTAATAACTCTAATGATGTCTTTACTCCCAACAATCCATCTGAGTTTCCCCCTTGAATCTTGACTCTGAGACCATCCATAATGATTCTCTAAGCTGTGTCATAAGACCTTCCAGTCAAGGTTCCAAAGAGCTATATACTTGGTTTTAAGTTGTATACATGTGTGTGACTGTTTTAAGTATGTTTATATATAAACATTTTAAAGTAAAAGATTTTGTTTTGCTATTGCTCAGAAACAATACCTTTAAAGTTTATAAACAGTAAGTTTTAAACATATCCTCTCATTTCCAGTGTATTTGGGATAACTAAACTTTGAGATGCAGTGTGACTTTCTGCATTCATGTGTTTATTAAGAGATTGAGGACTTGGGCTGGAGAGATGGCTCATTAGTTAAGAGCACTGCTGCTCTTTCAGAGGACCTGAGTTTGATTCCCAGCATCCACACAGCAGCTCACAGGCATCTGTAACCCCAGTTGAAGTGATCTGACATCCTCTTCTGACTTCCCTGAGCACTGCATGCACATGGTGCACAGAGAGACATTTAGGTAAAACACATAAATTATTTTTAATGTATTAAAAAAGAAATTCAAGAGCTGTAGATGGGGCTGGAAAGGTGACCTATTGGTTAAGAGTACTTGGTTGTTCTTCCAGAGGACTCTGATTCAGTTCCCAACACTCACATGCAACTCAGGTTCCAGGGTATCTGAACTGCAGGCACTGCATGCACATCCTGCACAGACACACATGCAAGTAAAACACTCATGCACATAAGAAAATAAATAAAAGATTTAAAGAAGGAACTATCAGTAAAAGTGTGTTTTTTGTAAAAAGAGGCTTATTTATTTATTTATTTATTTATTTATTTATTTATTTATTTTTGTGTGTAGATCTGGCTGTCCTGGAACTCACTTTGTATACCAGGCTGCTTCTGACACCCAAGGGTTAAGGATTAAAGGCATGTGCAAGGAGGCACATGTAGCTGTCTTCAGACACACCAGAAGAGGGCATTGGATCCCATTACAGATGGTTGTGAGCCACCATGTGGTTACTGGGAATTGAACTCAGGACCTCTAGAAAAGCAGTCAGTGCTCTTAACCGTTGAGCCATCTCTCTCCAGCCCCAAGGAGGCATTTTAAAAAAATAAATTCTTACATGGAATTTTGTGTAAGAATGGGTCATCTCTTCGGCCCATGGAAGCTGATTCTTTTTTTTTTTTTTTTTTTTTTTTTTTTTTTTTTTTGGTTTTTTGAGACAGGGTTTCTCTGTATAGTCTTGGCTGTCCCGGAACTCACTCTGTAGACCAGGCTGGCCTTGAACTCAGAAATCCGCCTGCCTCTGCCTCCCAAGTGCTGGGATTAAAGGCGTGCACCACCACTGCCACCCCCCCCACCCCCCACCCCCGCGGAAGCTGATTCTTAATAAGAGGTACAAGGAGGATAAAGAAGAGGGAGCTGGTCTGTACTGGATGGGTCACAAGTTAGTCATTGAAACTGATGTTGCTGCTACCACCACTCAGTGATATCCTTGTTGAAGCAGTCCTTGGGCTTTTACTGCTGCCTGGACTCTAGCAGTCTCAACAAGTGCTCTAGAAGGAGCTTCACCTTGCAACAAAGCCCTTCATTGTCTTGGTCACATTGCTTTTTGGCTGTGCAACATCAAACTCTGGATAACTCTGGAGATGTGAAATAAGGGGACTTGGATTGCCTGGCAGGTTTAGATCCAGTCGCAGTTACCAGAGCACAGAGCAAACACATCCTTTCACCACGACCATTAGCCAGATGTAGTGGATGTTCCAGGTGAAAGGCGGTCATGGTCTGATTTTGGGCGGTCCACAGTGGACTCCCCAGGATGTGCAGGGTAGCAATGTACACAAGAAGTTGCTCTGCTCTCTTTGTCTATGTCAGGAGTCTCTGAACAGAAGCTTCGCCAGGAGTCATGTCTTCAGTTGAGATATGTTTGCTCACGGGGTTGAGCACTGTTGTCAAAAGGCAATGAACATTGTGTTCCCGCCAACACACAGCACTGACAAATTCATTCGTGTCATCTTCTTTCCGGTCTTTGTCTAACACATTCTTAACTGTATCAAACTTAAAAGTTAGCAAAGTCTTAGAAAGTCCTTTATAGTATAGGTAGAGGGAGTTGTTCTCACTTCCACAAGCTATATAATCTCCATTGGAAGTTTCCCATTGCTGTTGTGGCAATGAGTCGCACAGTACAAACCGCCGAAGTCCTTAATAACTTATCCACCAATACAGCTGCTGCCTTTGAGTCACAAGCATCCTTAAATGTCCAACTAAACGGAGGACTCATGCTGGTCAATCAAAGAATTGACCTCGTGGTCAAGAGCAGGTGGATGCACTGTGGCAGTTGGGCCAAATTGGGTGGGAATGGAAATATGCTGGATTGTGTGTTACTGCTGTTCAATATCAAAACTATACTCAAGTTGCTAATTTGTCTTGTCAGTTTTCTAGTTTTTTGACAGGTAATTGGTCAGCAGACTTTGAAAGTTTGATGAGGAGGTTGTGGATAGCCGTTGTGACAGTGAACTCTACGTGCTTAGAGTCTAGTCTCACCAGTGGACTTGCTGCGTGGATCGCTGGAGCTATGTTTCATTTTAAAGAGTGGGCGGGAGTCTTTATCTGGGGAGCTGTGGTGTTGGCTGGTTGTGTCTTTTGCATGTGGCTTCTATGTAGACTAAAAAGAGACCATGCCAGGCACAAAACCGTAGTCTACCAAGCCTTGGCCACTATCGAGGATGGTGAACCTCCCCATGTTTGGCTTGCAACCCTAAAGGAATTATGAGCAGGTTTCAGCAGATACGAGCCCATAAGGAGTACACTACTGGCAGTTTGAGGTGTTTTTGAGTGGGTACTCAACAGGGAATGTTCCACGAGTGTGGATAGATTTCCCAAAAGTATGCCTGATTGCACAAAGGTTTGATGCCAAAACCTCCGGCTGCTCGAACCAGCCCGGGTGCCCCAGGGCGAAGGTTCCCTTTCCCTGTCAAAAGGCATCGAGATAGGTATGGGAAGTATTACTCATTGCACGATGACTAGAGAAGAAACCCATTACAATATCTCATTTTGCACAGGGGATCAGGCCTCTGCTTTCCCTCACTGTACAACTACACTCATAGGGCAACTATCATGCACCCGTTCTGTGACTCAGGGTTTGCAATAAAACAAAAAAAGGGGGAGATGTAGGCCAGCGACCCGACTCGGCTGGTCAAGATGGCGCCGGCTTCTGGTATGATCTACTGGTAAACAAGTGCACTGCGCATGCGATCACCCTTGGGCCAACTCAGTTTTGGTACCAACCCCTCCCAAGTGGTATATGCTAATGAGGCACTGCAATCCTGACCAATTGCCCCCTCCCGAGCAGGGTATGCTAATGAAGCACTGCAATTCTGACCGATCGCATACCTCCACGCGCTTTCCCCTCCCAGGGCTGAGGGTATATAAGCAGCTCGCCCTGGGCACTTGGGGTTCCCTGGAAGAATGAAGAAGCACTTCTACAATAAAGGTTGTTGAGAAGGATCCAGTTGTTCGCGTCTTCCTTGCTGGTCGAGTGGGGCACGACAAGAGCTAAATAAATAAGCCTCCATTGTGGAGCAGTTACTGATTTAAGTGTAAAGTTATAATATAGGGATTATTTGCTTTTAGGAAAGATTTATAAACAGATTTGTTGGAATCACGTGAGGATTTTTGCTTGGGGTTCAGAACTAGGATAGGGAAAATTGTCACTGACTCTAGAGTGGAGAGTGCAATGTATAACTAGAGGCTCTCTAGATAGAAAGCCAAACAGATAAATGGTATAAATAAAAAGCTGTTCTAGGCAGAGAGCTGAACAGAAAGATAGTGTAAATCAGATGTATTCAGTTGATATAAAGTTATATTGCCTCACAGGAGATTCAGGCCCTGTCTACTGTGGGCCCCACAGGAATTCTGGGTTCATTTCCTGCTTGGCAAAATAGGAAAGGCCTAAGAATTGGCACATACAGGCACATACAGTACTTTCATTACTTCATTTATCTTAAATTGATTTTATTTTCAAGATGGGTGTGATTTTCAGTCTTGTGGTTATATTTTTCCTCTGGAAAAAAGGTCAAAATAAAGGTTTTTCTGGTTACTGGTTACAGCGTGTCTTGGCTCAAAGACACACTGTTTTGGGAGAAAGGTTTTGTCTATGTGTTTTCAGAAGAAATGATTAAGGTATTTCTACCTCCCAGAATTATATGGATCAGACATGACAGAGATAGGCCTCCAGAAGTCTAGATTCCAGAAAGTCAAACAAAAATTATCTTGATACTAAAATTTGTTTTGAGAATTGTATATTGCAGAATACACAGCCTTGGTGTATCTACTCATCAAGCAAGCTGAGCAGACCTGCTCTGATGTCCTGGAATTCCAACTGGATGCAGTGAAGACACAGACATCAGAGGCTTATCAATTCACCCTTCCCCTGTCCCTCTTCTAATATCTAAACACCTGTATTAAGCTTGAAGAGGTTAATGGAGAGTTGGCACCCCAATTCCCTGGGCTTGGGGACTGAGGTGGTTAATATTAGGCTGTCCTTCTAGGGAAAAGTAATGGTTTTATTAGAACAGGGAGGGATAGCTAGAATTGATTATATAGCCATAACCTATTGGTAGAAATCTGTATAATTGTTACTAAGCTAAAGTTATAATTTCTTAGGTGGTACAAAATTTATCTTTATTTCAAATTCAAGTGTTTCATTGGGATTTTTTTTTATATTAATTCAAAATTGGTGGGTACAAGACTTAGACCCAGTCCTTCTTTAACTTTTTTTTTAACTGATCTGAGATGGTTAGCCTGTGAGTTAAGGCCCTATAACAATTGCATGGCTCTGAGTTTATTGTTAAGTTGTTTTCTAGATTTTAATTAAAAGTAGCTGAGAGGATTTAATGGAAAACAGTCCAGATTGCTTTACATAGATAGTTGGTTTTCTTCTTCTTCTTCTTCTTCTTCTTCTTCTTCTTCTTCTTCTTCTTCTTCTTCTTCTTCTTCTTCTTCTTCTTCTTCTTTCTTTTCAAGACAGGGTTTTTCTGTATAGCCCTGGCTGTCCTGGAACTCACTCTGTAGACCAGGCTGGCCTCGAACTCAGAAATCTGCCCGCCTCTGCCTCCCGAGTGCTGGTACTAAAGTCGTGCACCACCACTGCCCAGTGCTTCTTTTCATCTACAGACAATATACTGTCCAGAAAAAGACACACTTGCAGAATAGTTGACTGATTATATCTGCCAAAACAGAGTGATCAGCCCTTAAAATTCTGCATTACTAGGTCTGTCAGGTGATCCTGGGCCAGAAGGCTGAAGTCCAAATGCTCCAATGTTTTGTAGTATAAGAACTGTCCAGGTGTTCAGTGGTCTCTATAAATTGGCTAAGGTTTAGAAGCTATACTTTGTACTTCCCATATTTTCAGTTAACTCAGTCATTCTAGATTTCTGAAGGGGTTGAAAACTTATAGTCTCATAGCCAACCCAGGCTATTTACTTTGAGAGTAACAGATTTAAGAGGATGGTTTTCAGCTGACATTCATTCTAAAGCCAAGACATAAGCCAGGTTCAGAACTATAGTCTTTTAATTTTAATTATTATTATTATTTTTTTTTTGGTTTTTCGAGCAAGGTTTCTCTGTGTAGCCCTGGCTGTCCTGGAACTCACTCTATAGACCAGGCTGGCCTCGAACTCAGAAATCCGCCTGCCTCTGCCTCCCAAGTGCTGGTACTAAAGGCATGCGCCACAACCGCCTGGCATCTTTTAAGTTAAGATAGATGGCAATAGTCTTTTTATTGATAATATATTGGACTGGGTATTAGGTCTATCTTGTACCTTACTGTTACAAATTGATATAGTTGTGCTCTAATTATATTTTGAGAGAAAGTTTTTCTTTCTTTATTCTCACAAGAAGGGTGATATGTAGTTGGATATTTTCCCTGCTACATTTTACAATTTGGTAATTTGGGATGAGCTAATGTGGGAGGAGTAAGGAGAGGAAGAGGAGAAGGAAGAGGTGGAGCTGGAGGAGAGGCAGGATGCAGGAGGCATGGAGAACCATGGGTCCAGGACCATAATGGGTAACAACTTATATCTAGGTTAGTTAATTGGATAACACCCCTAAATGTGTGGGCATCTTGTTAATTGAGCATTACCAAACATATGAAGTCTTTGGATAATCTTTTAAAAAAAGATTTATTTATTTTATATATGTGAATACACTGTAGCTGTCTTCAGACACACTGAAGAGGGCATCAGATCCCATTATAGATGGTTGTGAGCCACCATGTGGTTGGTGGGAATTGAACTCAGGACCTCTGGAGGAGCAGTCAGTACTCTTAACCACTGAGCCATCTCTCCAGCCCCCCTTTGGATAATCTTTAAGCATTAAAGTCTCATTTCTACCGGGTACTGCGTGGATGGTGGGATGACCTGGGCTCAGCCCAGCCTTGTGGAGACCCACGCTGGCGTCTCGTCAGTGGCAGGACCAGTACTTTTGGCTGGCATGAGCTGCAGTCAGAGTTGAGCAGTGGCGGGAACACACTGTTGCTCATGGCCTCAGGGCTTGGCTTGCCTAGTCAGGAAGATGGTGGCCCTGTAACAACAAGCCGTATTGGGCCATGATGATTTAAAAATTAAAATAACACTGCAAAGGGCATCAAAAAGGGATGGAAGGGAATGTCAGAGGGGAACAGACTGGACAGGCAGTCAAGGTTGCTGCTAGGAGCACTCTCCCTCAGAGCCATCAGAGGCCTGCCTAAGTTGGGGACATCCTCCAGAGGGAATACTTCTGCAATATTACCAGGAGGAAAAGGAATCGGACGATTCATGGAGAGATGCTTTGCAACACACAGGGTGGCTTCAGAGAGAAAGAGAAGAAAATTGTTCTTCCCTGAAGCTAATCAATGGAAAAATTCTAAAACTCTTGATCAACCCTTCTCTCTGGGACAAACTAGGACTGTCAGCACACCACTCTTTATAAGAAAAAAAATCTTTAAAGATCATTAAACAGTTACCAAGGAAACAACTCCATGAATAAGCATTGATGTACCAGGAGGTACCAGGAGAAGCCTGGCAAATAGTCTTAACCACATGCCCAGAGACATATGGCACCTCTTGTATTGGCAGACACTTTAACCATTGGTGTGAATTGTCCCCTGAAGAACAGAGGTTGTAAAGGTACTAGTGACTGAACTTGTTCCCAAGTTTGGACTCCCGGAGAACCTACAGAGTGACAGTGGCTCTTCCTGAAAGATGTCTATCATTCAAGGATACATATAATCCACGACCTGGATACCTCAGTCCTCTGGGTGGGAGCGGACAAAAGCTAATGAGATCCATCTGAGAAAATGAATCCTGTGGACTAAATGGCTACCCCCAGTCTGAGTCAGTAATACTTGCCTCAGGCAATAGGCTTCACAGTAGAAGCCATCTGAGTGACAGTTTCTCACTGAAGCCTTCTTTTTTTTTTTTTTTTTTTTTTTTTTTTTTTGGTTTTTCGAGACAGGGTTTCTCTGTGTAGCCCTGGCTGTCCTGGCACTCACTCTGTAGACCAGGCTGGCCTCGAACTCAGAAACCCGCCTGCCTCTGCCTCCCAAGTGCTGGTACTAAAGGCGTGCACCACCAATGCCCGGCTTCACTGAAGCCTTCTAGGTGCGGAAGCTACCTCCCAGATGTACAAGATACACTCCAGTGTCTATGCAGGAACTGTAGCCCACAGACATGCCCACCATTGTTCCATGCTGGAGACCAAGTGCTGCTGGTCCATATCACTCCCTTCCCGGGAGAGCTTCCCTGAAGGGGGAGAGCTTCCCTGAAGGTGGGGAGCTTCCCTGAAGGGGGAGAGCTTCCCTGAAGGGCCCTTACATCTGTGATCCCAGCTCCACCAACAGCTAACATAATACCTGAAATGGAATCCTCGCTTCATCACTCTAGAGTCAAGCATGGAAGCTAAAGAGGAGACACTCCAGAAAGAGCCAAATAAGTCAAAAAGGGACAGATATTGTTGTGGCCTATGCAGGAGTTGAAGTCCCCTTTGGGGTCTGGAGATGTGATTCAGTGGTTAATTGTACATACCATTCTTGGGAAGTGCTGGAGTTGGTTCTCAGAATCCTGTAACTCCAGCTCCAGGGGCTCTGACACCTCCACAGGCGCCTGCACTCCTGCTGTAAGCATACTACTTCACAGACCCACACACATATCCATAATTTAGTTTTTAAAATTAAATTAAGTAAAATGTTAAAATTTTAAGAGTTAGTAAATTCCTCTTGAAAAAGAAAATCAGGTAAGGGCCAGCAAGATAGCTCAGTGAGCAGAGGCCCTACTACCAAGCCTAGAGAGCTGAGCTCAGTTCCCAGGGACCTACATGAAGGAAAGAGAACCAACTCCTATAGATGATCCTTTGACCTCTGCATGAGCACTGTAACATGTATGCACACACACATGTAAATAAAGAAGGAAACAGGGAGAAGTTGGGTTACTCCTCCATCATGAGATACACCTCATTTTCTGTCCTTGATGCTGGCTAGCTTTTTGTTTCTGTCTGCCTCTCCCCAAGATGAAAACTCATTCCTGGGGTGAGCCCAGGGATATGCATGAGATAATAAACAGCAACTACTGGGCCTGTGGCCTCCCATTCACTTCTAGCATATTAGACTTCTGGGTCTAGTGTATCATCAGCAAGGGAATGATTTGGAATTAACTACAATGGTACATTAATTAGTCCAGAATTCTCTCCCTGCTTTAAACCAGGGGGCTAGATGTTTCTCAACAGCCTATTAACTCAACTTGAGTCGAAGGGACGGGGGGGGGGGGGGGGGGGGCCTTGGCCCAGTAGTACACACCTTTAATCCCGGCACTCAGAAGACAGAGGCAGGCAAGTACTTGTCTGTAAGTTTGAGGCCAGACTGATCTACATAGTAAGTTCCAGAAAAGCCAGAGCTATATAGTAAAAACTGATAAAAAATCATACAGAGATATAAGTCTCTTTCTCTCAGTAGTCCTGCTCTCACAATTAGCTAAAACAATCATAGATATCAAGGTGGAATATTTTCAAATTTGGGATATGGCTATTTAAGCCAGATGACTGCCTTACGTTGGAAACAGTAAAACCATACTTATTCAACGTAATCCATATATATATATATAGTATTGTAAGGGTCCATGATTCACCAAAAAATGATACCCTGGATTCAAATAGTATGTAAATGCAAAGAGTGTTCTATAGAAGTCCAGCATCTGGGGTCTTTCATTACAATAATAGAGAAACAACCAAGTAAGCTTGCAGGCCTGATTTAAAACACATTAGAGAATTCTGGGGTAGGTGGCTCTATGTTAATCTGTTAGGTTCATCTCTATGGATATTCCATCACTGGGGTGTGGGGGCTGGAGACTTGCTGGGGAGGTCTGGAAACTGCTACTGACTCATTGTCCTTGCCTCAGGCCTGGTGGCAGGGCATCTTCCAATGCCTGGATTTGCCCACTTCTTGGAAACAGAGATTTAGGCCTCGTCTCCTGAACTGCCAATTTGAAGCCTGCCAAAGGAGTCCCCCCACCCCCAAGGAAAGTCATGAGAACTGTGCTCCTTTTGGAAATGGCAAGGTACAGTATTGGCAGGAGCAGACTAAGTCTTGCTATAGCCTGATTTCTGTGAACTATTTGTGTGTTGATTGTCTTTCTCTGTGTTGGTGTTGGTTATCTCGTTCTCTGTTCTTGGACTTGGACTGATAGTTTTGGACATGGGGGGGACTGAATCTACTCAGTTAAACATCCTAGTTAACCACTGGAGGGAAGTTAGGGAGAGAGGAGAAACCTTGTCAGCAGTGGTAAAGAAGGGCAAGTTAGTCACTCTCTGCTCCTCCGAATGGCCTTTGGAGTAGGGTGGCCACCTGTAGGGACCTTTGACTTGAAGGTGATCAAAGCAGCAGAAGAAAGAGTCTTTAGGCCAGGATCCCTCAGGCACCCAGACCAAGTGCTCGATACAATTACCTGAAAGAATCCAGTGGGAGGACCCCCCCCTGCCATCTTAGATGTCTTGGATAAAAGCCTTTTTGTCTCTGAGACTCTCGTTGAGCCTGGCCATGAGGGAGAACCTATATTCTCACCAGCCCATCTGAGATGATATCCAACTACTCATGAGAGTGCTCTTTCTCACGAAGAGTGAGAAAGGATAATGCAGGAAGCCAGAAAGAACGTCCCCTCAGACACAGGGTCACCATCTGTTGACCGAGCTCTCGTCAACAGCAGGTTTTTCCTGACTAGACCTGACTGGGACTTTAATACTGCAGAAGGTAAGAGGCACCTGAAGGTCTACTGCCAGGCTCCATTGGCAGGCCTCAAGGGTGCTGCACATCTGCGGGACCCGGGAACCTGGAGTCCAAGATCTTTATTGACACGACAGATGATAGTTGAATCTGGATGTGCAACCTGCCCCCCCCCCCCCCCCCTTAAGCCAGGGGCAACCTGACTTAAATAGGGAGGGAAAGGGAAGGAGGGACTGGGAAAAGAATACTTAATTAACTATGCACGCTGGCCTTTAGGCAACTCATTAATATGGAAATCTCTCTTGGGCTGAGGCCTGTAGTCACACCCTCTACCTGTGCTGGTGAAACCTCTTCGGGAGGGGCTGTACAGCCTATGTGACTGAATGGCACAGATCAAATGGAGGTCTTAGACTGTGTGTCAGGACCCTGGGTTCTGGGGGTGCGGCTGAACACCTACCATTGCCCCATTGGGGCCGAGGTTCAAGGTTTATGCCACACCAAAACCCAAGACACCCTACATGGCCCCCCACACAACGATCTACCAATTTGACCGAGGCACATGAGGTTAAGCAGGGACCAGACCAGTTGCCCGCCTTTCTAGAGCGACTTATGGAGGCATTCATCAGTCTACACCCTATGATCCCAGAAGCGAGGAGCACAAAGCTACTATGACTATGGCTTTTATAGACCAGGCTAGTAGAGACATCAGAAAAAAGCTTCAGAGGCTAGAGGGACTACAGGATAAGTCCTTGAGGGATTTAGTGCAGGTTGCTGAGAAAGTCTGCCATAACATGGAGACAGAGAAGAAGAAGCAGAGAAAGAGAAAGAAAAAAGATGAAAGGGAGATGAAAAAAAGAAAAGCAACAGGAAAGGAATTTACAGAGAATCTTGGCTACAGTAGTTAGGGAAAGCAGAGAAGAGAGACTCCAACCAAAGAGACAGAAAACCCCTTGTAAAGGACTAGTACGAATATTGCAAGGAGAGGGGCTGTAAAGGCCCAAGTTGCTCCGGTCTGCGGGTCAGGGTCTAGCAAGAGAGAGAGTGGGGATAAAGAGGAAGAGATGTGAAGAATGGAGACAAGACAGAGGTTCTGATCAAGTCTCGTTTATTGAAGGGAAATCTGGAGTATTTATATGCTTTTGCCACGAGCCTTGCAGGTGTGGATATGACGTAAGCCTTATAGGCATGTATAGCGTGGATAGCCTGTGCACCATGTGCCTTGCAGGCGTGGATACCACGTGCACCTTGCAGCTGGGGGCAGTAAACAGCAAAACAAGGTATGTGGGATATCAGAGTGTGCTTCAGCTGTTGTAGGCTGTTGAAAAACAAGTCTCTTGTCAGGGTATATGGCTCTCGAGATGGCTGCAAAGCTGATAGCTGCTTTCTGCTAAGAGTCGGCTCCCAACAAGGGGCTGCTGGGCCAGAGAGTGTCCCAACAAATGGAAGCCGGGGGCAGAAAATATCAGGCCTTAGGAAAAGCATCCCAAAATGGTGAATGTGTTAGCCCTGGATGAAGACACTGATTAGAGGAGATGGGGTTTAGACCCCTTCCTCAAATCCAGGGTAACTCTGAGAGTGGAAGGGAAATCCACTCAATTCTTGGTGGACATTGGCCAAACATTCGGTCCTCCTCCAAGCCGATGGCCCCATTTCGAAGAAAAAAATCTTGGGTCCATGGAGCCACTGGCACCAAAATGTATTCCTGGACTACCCAAAGAACAAAGGACCTAGGGATTGGCTGGGTATCCCATTTATTTATGGTCATCCCAGACTGTCCCTAACCTCTGTTGGGGTGAGACTTACTCTACAAGATGGGGGCCCAGATACACTCCCTGCTCAATGGGCTGCAACAAGTTGGCCCAAAAGGAGAGCTCATGGGTGGAGGAAAGACATCTCTGGCCAACCCCTGCCGGGAGCCAAGGCTACCTGGTTTACAGACAGGAACAGTTTTCTCCATGAAGAGATGATCGGTCATATGGGTTGAACCTCTACCCCCTGGCATGTCAGAGCTAATTGCCCTCACCAAAGCCTTGGAACTTGGGGCCTGCAAGAAAATTAACATCTACATGGATAGCAGGTATGCTTTTGCCACAGCCCAAGTCCACGGGACTATATACCATGGCTCACATCAGAGGGAAAAGAAATAAAAAACAAGCAGGAAATCTTGGATGCCCTGATGAAGCCAGCAACTTCGAGTATTAGTCATTGCTCAGGACATCAGAAGGGAAGAGACTCAGCGGCCTCAGACAATAACTAGGGAGATCAAGTGGCTCGAGAAGTGGCTATGCAGGAGCCTGCAAGAGACACCTGCTGGGAAATGGGACTGGACTAAGGGATGGCCTCACTTGGAATATACAGAAGAAGAAAAGACCTGTATTGCTAACCACTCTACCAACTATTACCTAGAGAAGAAAGAACAATGGTGCACACAAGAATGGAGAACTATACTCCCCAGAAAGCAAGCACAAGACTTACTTGACCAAATGCATAGATGGACTCATTTAGGGGACAAGAAGCTCATCCAAGCAGTCAAGGGATCTAAGGTACATGTAATGGACCTTAGGTTTTATCCAGAGAGACAGTAGAACTGTGTAAGGCATGTCCACAAGTAAATGCTTATGCAGCTGAGAGCAAAAAGGGTAAGAGACCTAGGGGAGAACGACCTGGGGTATATTGGGAAGTCGATTTTACAGAAGTTAAGCCAGGAAAATATGGCTACAAATACCTTCTAGTGTTTGTGGATACTTTCTCTGGATGGGTTGAGGCTTTCCCTACCAACCAGGAAACAGCTACCATGGTAGCCAAGAAGATATTAGCAGAAAATTTTCTGAGGTTAGGAGTGCCCAACCTAATTGGATCGGATATTGGTCATGCTTTTGTTTCTAAAGTAAGTCAGGGATTGCCAGAGATATTGGGGACTAATTGGAAGCTCCATTGTGCATACCGTCCCCAGAGCTCATGGCAGGTAGAAAACAGAACCCTAAATGAGACCTAAACTAAATTGTCCTTGGAGACTGGTACTCCTTCCCCTGGCCCTGTTCTGAGCCCAGAACACCCCCTTACCATTTTAACCTGACCCCTTTTGTATGGAACCCCCACTCCCTTGACCCTGGCTCCTGGCCCCCACCCTTCTTAGTGATTTTTCAGGCTGATAAGGATCTTATGACTTAATTGCAAGGTTTCCAGATCAGCCACCAGGAATTGTGGCCTACACTCAGTGCCCTGTATAATGCAGGTACCTCAGAGGTTCCATACGAGTACCAAGTTAGAGACTGGGTATATGTTAAGAGGCATCATGCTGAAAACTTGGAAGCAAAGTGGAAAGGGCCATTCTTGGTGCTGTTGACCACCCGACCACCGTTAAAGTGGATGGAGTAACTGTCTGGGTCACATAACTCACGTCAGACCAGCACCTGCACCCAATGCTAACTGGATAGCAGCCAGACATCCAAGCAACCCTCTCAAGCTCAATATCACCCACCCTTCTGCAAGGCCAGAGAAACCATGAGATGGCTATGGTATGCACCCCCCCCCCCAACCCTCTACCAAAGTGATTTGGCAAGTACTCTCAGCCACTGGGGATGTAACTTGGTTCACAGAGGAATATCTGCCTTATACCTGGTGGCTGGACCTTGTCTTTGATCTCTGTAAGGTAGCAGTGGGTCTTCAATCCTGGAATATCACCACCCTAGAGGCACAGGGGGAGGGATTACTCGAGTGTGGGGGACGAGGACTTGTGAATCTAAACCATGTCCCAGAAATGGCCTTAGAGGGTGGGGCTTAGGGTGCAGACATCCAAAGTTGGGGAGTGTCCTGCAAGAAACCCCCATATATGTGTGCCCCTGAGATGGGAGAAGCTGGCAGCAGGTCCATCAGTGGGGTGGGGGACAACCACTTTTTCTGTGCTACCTGGGAGTGTGAAACATTGGGAAGCACATACTGGAGACTATTCCAGGGTAAGCTAAGGATTCAATGGCCAAGGTGAGAGAAGGTCTAACCAAGCAGAGGAAAGAGAACACTGTCAGGGCTGGTTTGAGTCTTGGTTTAACTCCTCTCCTTGGCTAACCACCCTCATATCCACCTTGTTAGGACCCCTAATTGTTCTCCTGCTATTGTCGACCTTTGGAACCCGCATATTGAACAAGCTTATAGCCTTCATAAAGAGAGAAGAGGAGCAGTGCAGCCAATGGTCCTGCACCAACAATATGAGACCCTGAGGACAGGCCTGAAGAATATGAGTTAGTTACCCAAGACCCCAAGTGTAGCTACAGGATTGGAGCTTGTATAAGAAAAGGGAGCAGGGGCCGGGCGGTGGTGGCGCACGCCTTTAATCCCAGCACTTGGGAGGCAGAGACAGGTGGATTTCTGAGTTCGAGGCCAGCCTGGTCTACAGAGTGAGTTCCAGGACAGCCAGGGCTACACAGAGAAACCCTGTCTCGAAAAAACCAAAAAAAAAAAAAAAAAAAAAAAAAAAAAAAAAAAAAAAAAGAAAAAAAGAAAAAAAGAAAAAGAAAGAAAAGGGAGCGGGGGAATGAAGAACCCTGGGCCCTGGGGTCAAGGGTAGGCCAAGTTCCAGCTTCCTGCCTCAGGTCAAGGCTAGGCCAAGTTTCATTCTCCATGCACAGGAACATTCTTGAGTAAAAATTCTCAGAAAAACCACAGAATGTACTGACTGATAGTCACCTGACCCTCTGGAAAGTCCCAGGAAGAGTTCAAATGCATGTCATGATCTGCCCATGCTTGCTAGCCAATAGATTTAAAGGTCAATATGCTTAGCCAATAAGTTTGAACTGTAACCTTGCTGATGTAACCTGTGCCCCTGAAAAGTATAAAAACTGCTTGTAATAGCTATTTGGGGTCGCCTTCTAGTCATTGGCCTTGAGGGACTAATTGAAGGTCAACCCTGATGTGCCTGAGTCTCTCACTTTGGGGCATCACAAAGTACCTACCACTGACCGAGGGTCAGGGATCTTACAGGGCAGAAAACCAGGCGTGTTCTTTGCCAAAATATTACAATAGTGTCTAGGCCATTTACTAATATCCTTCTCCTCTGAAACATCTTGTGCTGGGCCCCTATAGTTCACACTGCCCTCAGCAACACTGTGTACTCTCCTACTAGGTTGGCCCATTGAGCACTACTTTGAGTGTTCACTACTTTCCTAATCCAAAGTCCCAAAGTCTTCCATATTCCTCTGCGGGGCTGTAGCTTGTGAGTGGGCATGGGTTCCGTGGATCCAGCTTGTCTGCTGCCCCAGGCGGCTGGAACCTCGGCTCGGGAAGTAGAAGCTCGGAAATTTGACTGAGTTCACTCCACACAGCGCTGGGCAGATGCTGGGCTATAAGAAGCCATGGGGCTCCACCCGGGCGTGGAGAGGTCTCAGCCCAAAGTCTCACAGGGACAGAGCTCCTAGGTTGGGGGTCTCCAGGCTGAAGCGGCTGACTGGGAGATTAGTGGTCTCTGTCCTTGCACTCCAAGATGCTATTGGGAGCCACGGAAGAACTGAGACTTGGGGACATATGGGCTGGACCTGACAGCCAAGAGGGTCAAGGGAGAGAAGCTCCAGCAGCGCCCTGTGGGGTAGAAACTCTTTGTCACTGCGACTCGCTTGGCTGGGTCAAGGCTGGCTCGGCTAGCTTGCTTGAGTTGGCAGGGCTCCGTGGCTGGAACATAGAGAAGTCCTCTAGGTGGGAGATTAGACGATGGGCGGCTCCTCGGTAGTCAAAGAGTCTCCATGGTCCTCCACGTCAGACCCCAAAGACATGAGGAAGGCCATGATTTTAAAAGATTTATTGTCATGTCGGAAAGTAGATGTAGCTGTACCCCATACCCTATCTCCCCCCCCCCGCGCCCCCCCCCCCCGCCCCCCCCCCCCCCCGTGTCCTCAGGGTGGGCCTGAGGTTAAATACCGTTTGTAAGGAGGAGGGTCTGGGAAGGAATGCTTGATTGGCTATACCCTCTGGCCTTTAGGTATCTCATTAATATGGAGATCTCTTGAGGCTCTGCGACCTGTAGTCATGCCCTCTACCTGTGGAGGGGCTGGTAGGGGTATTGCCCTACGTGACTGAAAGGTGCTGATCAATGGAGATCTTCAGCCGTGTGTCAAGAGACTGGAGTCTGGGAGCGTGGTGAAATGTATGCCGTCCCTTGCAGGGATACCTGTTGGGTCTCCGGCAATCTCTAGCCAGTGCTCCACCAGAAACTAAGCTATCCTTTCACAGTCCCATATTCCTCCAACAGGAAGCATAGTCAGGTCTATCACAGCAATATGGCACTTTGTGGTACCAACTTTCCACCTTCATCAGTGTTGTAAATATATGAGCCTATCAAACTACCACAGACATCCCCTAAATATAGTAACCTTTATCATTGGCTACCCCTTGGCCCCAGGATGGATTAGCAGATGTACTCTAGGATTTCCTTGGATGCGGGAAAGAGAAAGATAAGTAAAACTCTAGATCACTCTGCTACTTACCAGCATTGCTGGACCCAAAGTGTTTACTACTGGCGTGACCATATAGCTTCTCTTTTTATCCCTTGATACATGTCTAGAGGATGTGATTTGGAATATAAAAACTCCTCACTAATCATACACAAAAATCTTTAAGTTACACAGAAAAGGTATTTCTTTCCTTTAAAAAAATTTAGATAATTATTTATTTTATGTATGAATGTTGTGCCTTCATGTTTATGTACCACATATACATGGTGTCTCTGGAAGTCAGGAGAAGGCATTGGATCTCCTGATACCAGAGTTGTATCATCCTACCAGATGATCGTGAGCAACCATGTGGGAGCTATGAACCAAAGCTTGGTCCTTTGCAAGAGCATCACGTGCTATTAACTGCTGAGCCATCTCTCCAGCCCTTAAAACATTTTAAAAATTACATTTATTTATTTTGTATGTGTATGTCCCTGAACACCATGGTGCATATATAGAGGTATGGTACAATTTTCAGGAGTCAATTCTCTCTGTTAATTTTAACCTCTGGGTCCCAGGGATTGGGCTTGATAGTAAGTGCCTTTAACTCCTGAGCCATCTCATTGGCCTGACTTTCTCTCAATTCTGAAGTTCACGTGATGAGAAGAACAGTTATACAAACAGTATGGCATTAGATACTCCAATATTAGCTCAAGAAGGCACTTGTGGTATTATCAAGACTGAATGTTGTGTATATATTCCTGTTAATTCTGCCAATGTCTTATCTGCTTCACAAGATCTACAAAGACAGATTCAAACCATGTTAGACAGCATCTAACTGTGAACAACTTTGGAAAGAGACCTCTGGATCTTCATAGCAGAGAGGGGTTGCTGTCTATTATAATAGGCAGTGTCACTTTAGTAATGATTCCGTTCTTCTCTGGACCTTGTGTACTCAGCTGTTGTCGGTGGGGCAGTGGACTGTGCCATGAGATAGAAAACTTGGTAAGGTCGAGTGGATTCAGGCACCCCGACAATTCTCATAATTGAGAAAGGTAGGTGTTCAAATCTACTCCCGACTAGGTTCCTGTATCTGAACATGTGACCATGATACCCCATTAAAAGGACCGTGATAATCAGTTACATAGGGACAACACCTGAAGTCCTTCCACATGTAGATAAGGTATCCCTAACATCTCAGACCAAATCAATAGAAAACACCTGTCTCTAGATCCCCAACCCAGCCCCAAATGTTTATAAGGTCTTATCCATAAGGCATAAAGTATACGAGTTATTTAACTAAAGGTCCTCTGAGAATGCCTGTCTTACTGAGATGTAACACTCCAGGGAAAAGTTTTCTCTCCCAAAGCATTTGTCGCTGGACCTTGACTTGGCCCAACTAGCTGGGTGTGTGAGCTTGACTGCAGTCATTTCCTGCTGGGTGGCCTTGACCTCGGCCCCTAGTTGCCCTCTGGGTCTCGACACCTGCCACCTTCTCTGGGGCAGCAGCGGTTTTAGAAGAGGCTCAGCAGCCCTCCTTGCTCCGGTCACCCCTCAGAGAGCTGTACCTCTCTGGTCATTCAGGGCATGCCTGAGCCCTGCCAGACCTTTCATGCCCAATGGCCAGGCAAAGGATTCCCTGCTGGCTGTGCCCCCATACACAGACCTATGCAAACCAGCACTGTCTCAATTTTATCTTTTCCCATATATAGTTCATCCACACTTAGATATGGATTCTGTGACATTCTAACTTCATCTAGGAAGATCCTTTTGTTGTCCTCCAAGGCCAAAAAGTTAAAAAGAAAGGGAATTGTCACCCTCTCTATGCTTCAGTTTACTTGATGCCATCTCTGTTTGACTGTTCTCTTGCCTTTAGTCTTTCTCCCTCAGTCCAGGCACCAGGCAAATACTTTCTTCTATGCAAGTAGCACAACCATGCACATTTGAGGTCCCTTAGACAGGCATATGGCAAAGGCTCCCTAACTGTCCCTATAACTATCCTCAGCCAGCTGTAAGCAGTTACATGAATCATCACCTGTTGAGGTTAGTATTTAGAATGGTGGCACCCAATCTGGCTTGTTCTTATGTGGCTGCCATGTTCCCGACTAGACAAGGTCTGAGGCTAAGAGCTGTGGTGTCCTCTTGCAGCTGCCATGGCTCAGGCCGGCCAGAAGCATCCACAAGATGCCAGCATGGGAGATGGCTCTGCCAATGCACCACGCTGTCTCCACAAAGCTTGGCTGAACTCCAGACAATACCCGCCATCCACATGGTACCTGGTAGAAATGAGACTCTAAAGCTTAATTATTATCCAATTGTTTCATATATTTGGAAATGCTCAATTAACAAGATGTCCACACAATTAGAGTTGTTACCCAACACCTAACCTTAGATAAAATTTGTTACCCAGGACTGTTCTTGATGCTTCCATAGTTCTCCATGGCTGCTACCTCTCCCCTCTATCTCCACCTAGCTCCTCTTCTTCCTTTCCCTCTTTCTTTCAAATCAGCTCCTCCCAAATTACCCAGTTTTATTGTAAAATGTAGTGTGGGGGGTATCCTACTATATAGCACTCTTCTTCTTAAAATAAAAAAAGCTTTCTCTCAAAATATAATCAGAGTACAACTATATTAATTTGTAACAGTAAGGTACAAGATAGACCTAATACCCAGTCCAATATATTGTCAATAAAAAGACTATTGTCATCTATCTTAACTTAAAAGGATATAGTTCTGTACCTGACTTATGTCTTGGCTTTAGAATGAATGCCATCTAAAAACCATCCTCTCAAATTTGTTCTCTCAAAGTAAATAGCCTGGGTTGGCTATGAGACTATAAGTCTTCAACCCCGTTAGGAATCTAGAATGACTGAATTAACTGAAAATATGGGAAGCACAAAGCATAGCTTCTAAAACATAGCCAATTATATAGACCACTGATCACCTGGACAGTCCCTATACTTCAAAATGTTGGAGCATCTGGTCTTCAGCCTTCTGGTCCAGGATCACCTGACAGACCTAGTAACGCAAAATTTCTAAGGGCTGATTTCCCTGTCTAGGCAGAAATTATCAGTCAGCTATTTTGCATAGAATGTCCTGTTTCTGGACAGTATTGTCTGCAGATGAAAAGAGGCAATTTTGCTTAGTGGCTGTCTTGCTACTACTGGAATAACTCCAGAGATGCTCAATTTCTTCTAGAATCCAAGACAGAGAAGCTGTCAGGAACAGACAGGTCTCTAATCAAAATGAACTTTAATAAAGAAATATCCTGCTACAATTGCCCAATTCCCTAATAGCAGTTAGGGTTACCTCCCCACAGGTTAAAAACAAAGAAGAGAAAGAAACCAGTCAGTATGAATTTCTATAGAGATATAGTAAGGGAATTTATGGGCTGGAGAGATGGCTCAGTGGTTGAGAGCACTGGTTGCTCTTCCAGAGGTCCTGAGTTCAATTCCCAGCAATGACATGATGGCTCACAACTATCTGTAATGGGATCTGATGCCCTCTTCTGGTGTGTCTGAAGACAGCTACAGTGTGCTCATATAAATAAAATAGATAAGAAAGAAAGGGAATTTACTAGAGTGGCTTCCAGGGTGTTGTCCAGCTGGACGAACAATGGATGTCTACCAACACGAAGTCCAAGAATCCAGTAGTTCCTCAGCCCACTGGGCTGGGTGCTCACTGGCCTTCTGTATCTGCTGGAGTCCTGAAGACGTGGGCTCTAATGTAGTAAAAGAATTGGCGTAACAGCAAGATCCTTTGAGCATAAGGAAGCAAAACTAGAGCACGTCCTCCTTCTTGTCCTTTATGTAGGTTGCCACCTGAAAATGTGGCCCAGATTGAAGCCAGATCTTCCCACCTTAAAAGATCCAGATTAAAGGTGGGTCTTCCCTCTTCAAGTGAATCCCCCACAGGTGTATCCAGCTGCTTGAGTTTTTAGCTAATTTCAGATGTAGTCAAGCTGACACCTAGATAGCTGTCACAGGGGCTTCAAAAATAAGCAGTTTTGATTCTTGTCCTTGGCCAGATGCTGAACATGTTCTTGTTTCTATTGACAACTCTGTCTGTCTGGAGGCCAGAAGTAGTGTTTAGGAACATGGGTCCCTGTTGTGGTCTCTTGCTATTTTTTTCTTTAACACAACAGTGGGAATGAACATAACTGCATGGAAGTTATATGTATGGTATAACTGAAACCCTAGGCTTTGGCAGGGAAAGGCCTATTGTTATCTCATGGATGGGGCAATGGACTGACCATCTTACTCCCTTGCCTCAACCCAACAAGGCCTATGAACATCTAGGGCCATGTGTGACAGTCCATCTTTCTGACCTGCTGTACAAGGGCTCTGCTTGCTTCCTGTCTCTGCACGCTCATCTATGAACATCTACTAAATTCCTTTCTAAAATC
This sequence comes from Arvicanthis niloticus, assembly GCF_011762505.2. Taxonomy (NCBI): domain Eukaryota; kingdom Metazoa; phylum Chordata; class Mammalia; order Rodentia; family Muridae; genus Arvicanthis; species Arvicanthis niloticus. Next base: position 69,401,661 of record NC_047661.1, on the reverse strand, counting down.
CATTCCTATTGTATGAAATTATTCTTTGAGTTTTTGAGACAAAGTACACAGAAGTCACTGTCTGGGGCAGCATTGGTGGCTATTGATTGTCCAAGTTCCTAGACCCTTGGCAAAAAAGTCTCTGTTGCTCTCAAAGACACAACATTTTGTCTCCATATTGCCATTGTCCCTTTGAGCCAAACATTTTAAATGTAACTTCAGTAGTAGGAGCTGACTTTATGTAGATCATCTAAGTAATGATGTTAACTGTGCTTTTTTTTTTTTTTGGTTTTGTTTTTGTTTTTTTAAATATAGGGTCTCACTATGTAGCCCCAGCTGGTCTAGAACTTACTAAGTAGACCAGAATAGCCTTGGACTCATAGAGATCTACTGGTCTCTGCTTTCTGAATGTTAGAATTAAATATGTGACTACTCATTACATCCAGTCTGAAAGTCTCATGTTAGTAAGTGCTCAGCTGGGCCAGTGGTAGCACACACATTTAATCCTAGCACTTGGGAGGCAGAGGCCAGCCTGGTCTACAAATTGAGTTCTAGGACAGCCAGGGCTGCACAGAGAAAACTTGTCTTGGAGAGACAGAGGGAGAGAGAGAGAGAGAGAGAGAGAGAGAGAGAGAGAGAGAGAGAGAGAGAGGAAGAAGAAGGAGGAGGAGGAGGAGGAGGAGGAGGAGGAAGAAGAAGAAGAAGAAGAAGAAGAAGAAGAAGAAGAAGAAGAAGAGAGAAGAAGAAGAAGAAGAAGAAGAAGAAGAAGAAGAAGAAGAAGAAAGGAGAAGAAGAAGAAGAAGAAGAAGAAGAAGAAGAAGAAGAAGAAGAAGAAGAAGAAGAAGGAAGGAGGAGAAGAAGAAGAAGAAGAAGAAGAAGAAGAAGAAGGAGAAGGAGAAGGAGAAGGAGAAGGAGAAGGAGAAGGAGAAGGAGAAGGAGAAGGAGAAGGAGAAGGAGAAGGAGAAGGAGAAGGAGAAGGAGAAGGAGAAGGAAGGAGAAGGGGAAGAGGAAGAGGAAGAGGAAGAGGAAGAGGAAGAAGAAGAAGAGGAGGAGGAGGAGGAAGATGAAGAGGAGGAAGAAGAAGAAGAGGAGGAGGAGGAGGAGGAGGAAGAGGAGGAAGAGGAAGAGGAAGAGGAAGAGGAGGAGGAAGAGGAGGAGGAAGAGGAGGAGGAAGAGGAGGAGGAAGAGGAGGAGGAAGAGGAGGAGGAGGAAGAGGAGGAGGAGGAAGAGGAGGAGGAGGAGGAGGAGGAGGAGGAGGAGGAGGAGGAGGAGGAGAAGGAGAGAATGTTCACCATGACTCTTCCTTATACCAGCCATTGTAAACTGGAAACAAACTAGGTTGAGGAGGTACAGAAACAAGATCCCCTGCGGAGCTTTTAGGACTCCTACACACACAACTATGATTAATATCATCAACTTGACAGAATAATGTAGATTAGCCTTCAGACACATCTAGATGAATCTCTGGCTGTGCCTATGTGGAACTGTCTTGAATAGGCTAACTGGGGTGTGAAGACCCTCTCTTAAGAGGATGGCCTAAAAAGGAGAAAGTTACCAAAGTGGTAGTAGCATCGTTGCTCTCTGCTTCCTGACTGCAGATGCGATGTGACCCATTGCCTCAAGCTCCTCCCCCCGCCCCCAGGACCTTCTTGTCACAGTGGACTAGACCCTTGAACTTCAAGATAAAATAAGCCTTATGTCACAAGCAAGAAGGTAAATAAGCTCGCTGGTATAACAAAAGTTATGCCGAGGGTCATCACACAACATCCACACTCTAAGCTCATAACTGTAGTCCTAAGCCTTGCTCCCCAGGGCTGCTCACTGGTGTGACCAGTCTTTCATGGTGGCCTCCAGTTCATGAGTCAGGGTCCCAGGGGAGGATCTCCAGCCACAGGGCAGATCAAGGTGTCGTCTCTGGAGTGTCCCCAGCAGTCCTGAAGATGTCCAGAGCACTGCTTAGCTCTTGGTCTCTGAGTGTCATGGGGTTCTAGGACTGTGTCTGGCTATCTTGAGTGAGTGATGTCACTGGGTTCTGATTATCAGGGGAGCCATGGCTGGAGTTCCTGACTCAGGTATTTTTCCATGTCTGAAAGGCATTTTTACTATGCTCATCACGATGTTTCTCCCTTAAGCTGCTCTTATCAGCACTTAAAGAAACTAACACAACATGTGAGGAAGCAAGGAAGGCAGGGTTAGGCACAGAGAGCAAATGACACGCCAGGTACAACAAAGGCCTTGTTTGGTCCTATTTGTTGCAAACTCTGGCAATGAATGGCCCTTTAGAGCTTACCCAAATTGAGGTAACAACAACAACAACAACAACAGTGGGGGCCAGAGGGCTCTGTATCACTGCTTCAATCAATCCTTGCCCATGGGACCCAAAGTACGGCATAGAACCTCAGTCATTGACCTGTCTGGGAAGCTGCTGCCTGGTGTTGGAGGTCGCTGTGTGGTATCAGCAGCTGGTATTCCCAGGAGCTAGGGAATGGGCATGGACACAGGAATGCCATGTTTCTGAGAATGCCATGTGTTTGGAGTGCTATTAAATAGTACACATCTGTGATCTTAACACTCAAGAGCCCAGGGAAGCACTGTCTTGAGTTCTAGGCCTTTCCAGGGTTTACCTGGAAAGACCCTGTCTCATCCCTGTATCAAAATCAACAATCTTTACCATAGCCTATAGACTTCAGCCCAGAGTCTCTAGATGATTGTTGAGTTCTTTATGCATCCAGGTAGTTCAGGGAGATATCACATTCAAACAAGAGGCACTGGAGAATACAGGACAGAGGAAACTTGGATTTGAATTCACTTAGCCATTGTGTGGTCATGGGCTCTGTAGAATCGGATCTGTCAGTGTTGGAGGGGAAGAGACACAACTCCACTCTGTCCCTCTCAACATCATGAGGAGTTCTCCCTAAGTTTTTAGGGACTTTGGCTGAGGCCAAACTAGGATTCATAATTTTGATGCAGAAAAGAATCTCAGCTGCCAGTGGTGGCAGCGGCGGCAGGTGGACCTCTGAGTTTCAGAACAGCCAGGTTACATAGAGAAATCCGGTCTCAAAGCTCCCCCTCCACCCAACCTTCCTGGCCTGCAGCCCAATATTTAGACCAGGATGGCCTCAAATTCACAGAGGCCTATCTATCCCTGCTGAATTAAAGGAATGCTCCGCTGTACACAGTTAGCTGAAGATTTTATTAAGTATTTTAAAACTTCTTCCTCTTCCTCCTTCTCCTCCTCCTCTTTCTTCTTTTCTTCTCCTTCTTCTTCTCCTTCCTCTTCTTCTTCTCCTTCTTCTTCCTCCTCTTCTTCCTCTTCATTATATTATTATTATTATTATTATTATTATTATTATTATTATTATTATTATTTTGAGACAGGTCTCACTGTGTAGTTTCTTTCTGGCTGTCCTGGAATTCACTATCTATATCAACCTTGAGCTTAGAGAAGCGCCTGCCTCTTCCTCCAAAGTGCTGGGATTACAAGTGCGTGTCACCATGCCTGGCTAGTCAATATTTTAGCATAGGTGTGGGCTTCTCTATTAGAGAGTCACAGAAAGCAAGGCATGCTTAAGCATGGGCGTGGGTTCCTCAAGAAAGAGTTATGATTAATTGTCTTAGCATTAGCCATATATGCCTCCCCCCCCACCCCGCCCTGCTACGGTGCTCATGTTATATCGAAAAACGTTGCTATAGAAACTTTAAATAATAGCCCGTTTCTTTCTCTTAGTATTGAGGTTAGAGCTCCAGAGATGCCTTGGATGGAAGCAGGAGCCACTAGGGTTGCACTCCAGGGTCTGGTGAGAGTCCTAGAAAATGGCAAGGTTTTCAGCTGGGAACACAGAGGGGTCTTAAGCAGGTGCTAGTTGTGTTGGGTTCTTCTTAGTTGTTGAGAAGCTTCAACTAAACTCCTGGGTGAGGGGCTGCTTTTCTTTTTCACACCTTTCTAGCCTACCCCAGGGTTGTCTTTAGGACCAAGAGAACAAATGTGTTAGGCAGGGTCTCTCCCATCAGCATAGGAGAAGTCAGTCCTGTGAGGAATGGGAGGAAGGGCAGAAGAAACAGAGCCTGGCCAATCTCCTTACTTTTTAGCTTCTACATGTCAGAGAAAGCCATCCCCGTCCCCAGGTTACATGTGTCACAGATGTTATCTGTTATTCTAGAACAGAGATAATTGGTTTTAAAGTCTCTTTCTTATCTTTGCTGCTGGCCAGCAATAATTGTGTGTGTAGTAGCTGTGTGTCTGAGCAGACAGAGGGAGCAGTGAGCTGTGACAGGTGTTCCCAACATGGCCTGTGCTCTGCTTGAAATCAGGGCCCACCTCCAGATTCGAAGCCTCATAACCCGACAGTGCCTGGCAGAGTTTCTGGGTGTGTTTGTGCTCTTGGTAGGTGGGATAGTTGAGGGGAAGTGAGAAGGGAGGTCAGTTTCTGCCTCTTACTGTTATTTCCTCTGGTGATCCACTTCCTTTCACGTAATTTCTTTTCTTTTCCTTCTCTTAGTCTCTCTTCCTTTTACTCTCTTGCCTTGTGATTTAAGGCCTTGCTTTGTATCTTAGGCTGGGCTCCACAGTCTCCAATGAGCCTCCCAGATTAGCCTAGTTTTACTCTTTTTAAAAAGTATCTTATTTATATGCCAGAGTAGATGCCATGATCACGAAGGTGGTTTTCCCAGGGCGAGGCTCACTCATTGCACTCAGGGTGTGCTGACCCCTGCGATTTCCCCAAATGCGAGGAAACTCCACTGCATAATTTGTGGTAGTGGGGGACTGTGTTTGTGCTCTCACCTAGGTAAGAATTTTTTTTTTTTTTTTTTTTTTTTTTTTACTATATTAATATGTAGCCTTGGCTGCCTGAAACCCGCAGAGACTCCTGTGAACTTGGGATTAAAGGGACTGCTATACCCGGCTCCCACTTCTTCCTTCTCTTATCTCTCACCTTTCTTCTTTCTTAGCCTCTGCTTCTCCTATTTCCTTTTCCTGTTTCCCTTCTTCATTAGTTTCTTGAATTTATTTATTTATCCTGGTGGCTTTCTTCACCTGCTCAATCTCTTTCCCTGATCTCCTGGGCTCTCCATCCCTCATCTCTCCTCTCCCCAGCAGCTCCTCACTCAGGGGTCTGTGGCCCAGGCTGTCACGAGTGAAGAAAACAAAGGCAACTTCTTTACCACCTATCTGGGCAGCTCTCTGGCTGTTACAATCGCTATCTACGTGGCAGGCAATGTCTCAGGTGAGTAGGGTGGGGTCTGCACGTGGGAGCATAAGATACACATCTGAATGAGTGATTGGGGAAAGCCAGGTTCTTTTGGTGATTTGTGGGCATTATCCCCTTGAGTGTTCTGGACTGTGAGATATGGCTTTGGGCTCATCCAGTCCATCTCCCTCGTCTAGCTCACTGTTCCCATTCTTCACACTAACTCACTCAGGCAGAGATCTATAGCAGAGTGTTGATAATTACTAAATTAATAAATAGGATAATTGTTATTTTGTGCATCACACGGGCTCAGGACCTCATCAGCTTATCTCTTAATACATGTATTAGTGTGGCTGGGCCGAGCCTCCAGACTGTGCTTCAGAGAGGCACACTGCTCAGGTTCATGGTTTGGCTTCACTGTATGATCTTGACAAATAACTTTTAAAAGAAGTATGTGTTTGGGTGTTTTACCTGGATGTATGTCTATGCAAGTGCATGAAGTTCCCCCAAAAGGCAATGAATCCCCTGGAACTGGAGTTACGATTGTTTTGAGCTACCATGCGGGTGCTGATAACCCAAGGTCCTTTCCAAGAGCAAGCAGTGCTCTCGATCACTGAGCCATCTCTCCAGTCCCCAGATCATTACCTTTTTGAGGTTTGTTTAAACTCTGTAATGGAAATAAGCATCGTATGAAAGTATGGTGTTGCGATAGTGTTTGGCAGTGGTACCTAATACTGTCTTTCCCCATTGATCTTGTGAAGGAGCCCACCTAAATCCAGCCTTTTCTCTGGCCATGTGCCTGGTGGGACGCCTCCCCTGGGCCAAACTCCCCATTTACTGCTTTGTGCAACTGCTGTCTGCTTTCTGTGCCTCAGGGGCCACCTACATGCTCTACTATGGTAAGAGAACATGATTGGGGACAGTTGTGGGCAGAGGGGCCTTGCTGTGGTTTAAGTTCAGCAAAGATGGAAACTTGAGTGTCCCTCTCTCCTGAAGATGCCCTCCAGCACTACACAGGTGGGAATCTGACAGTGACGGGTCCCAAAGAGACAGCTTCCATTTTTGCCACTTACCCTTCCCCATATCTGTCCCTGAACAATGGCTTCTTGGATCAGGTAAATGTGAGTGGAAGATAGGGGAAAGTCCCGTCCTTTGCCTTGTTTATTGGGATCCCAGCCCATTGTTCAGATTTTGGGTGAAATATAATGTTCATTTTACCTTGGCACCCCTAGCTTCTGTTGCACAGATGGCATAGAGGTGGTGGCATGGAGTGTTTGAGTGGCAGTGGGCAAATGAAGCACCTATGTGGCAGTTGATGGCTTTCCTTCTACCTGTTAACCTCAAGGTTCTGGGTACCTGGATGCTGATTGTGGGGCTGTTAGCTATCCTAGACAGACGGAATAAAGGGGTACCTGCAGGTCTGGAGCCTGTGGTGGTGGGACTACTGGTCCTCACCATTGGACTATCCATGGGTGCTAACTGTGGCTTTCCACTCAACCCTGCCCGGGACCTGGGCCCACGGCTCTTCACCTACCTTGCTGGCTGGGACCCTGATGTCTTCAGGTAGGAGACAGCTTCCCTTTGTACAGTCCTCCACTCACCCATATTAATAGCTTTGTCCATGGTTCTTTGGATTCCCCCCTTTCCTTTCCTTCCTTTTTTTCGAGACAGGGTCTCACTATGTATGAGGTTGGCAGAGATCCTCCTGCCTTCCAAGGATTAAAGGCGTGTGCTACCATGTCCAGCCCAAATTCTTTCCACTTACATACCTACTTCTCTTGTATTCTTAAACCAGTGTTCCTTCTTCAACTGGCAAATTCTCCCTTCCTTCATTGCTCTCCTGCATTCCATCCCCTTTTCATGCATTTCAGAGGTGTCCTTGGGCATGCCATACTATTACTTTGGGCTTTAGTGACTCTATCCATAAAACGAGTCTATTCAGTTTATTCTGCAAGACTAGAGGCTGGACTAAGCTCTGCTGGGGGCTCCTTCCTAAGTGCTTCCCATTAATGAATGTGACCCCATGTTCATTGTTGGATATGTCATGACAGGAACCTAGTGTGGGGACCTGCCTTACTAGGTCCAGCTTATGGGGAGAGGTGTGTCAAGAGCCACCTCTGACATCTCCCTGTCTTCCCATTGCAGTGCTGGTAATGGCTGGTGGTGGGTGCCTGTAGTGGCTCCTATGGTGGGGGCCACCCTGGGCACAGCCACATACCAGCTCCTGGTGGCTCTGCACCACCCTGAAGATTCAGAGCTGTTTCCAAAGGTGATGACATCTCAACTCAAGGCTTCAGACGTGGTTCCTCTGTCTCAGCTGGAGTGTAAGCTGTAACGATGGCGAACCTTAGCTCCCGCTGTCAGGACCATGAGTTGGCCAGCATGCAAGACAGATATTCTTTGTATTAATATGCCAGACCAAGATACTTCTGTTTACCACTCCTGGAGGACTTCGAACTGATCTTATCCTTGGAGGCCCTAAGCATGCAATTCCTTAAAGTAGCCGCCAGAGGGTGTGCACGCTGGTCTCTGGCTTTGGGAAGGTTTCTAGAATAGGGTGGGTGGAGGGGGTCCTACGATCCTTTGAGGGGTACGGCCTGGGAGCTTCTGGAGAGAAGCTTGGTTTCCAGTGCTCTCCTTTCTTCTCCACTTTTCCACCTTAAGACAAGACAAGTTCTCCCTATGGAGTCCTGAAATTTTCTATGCAGACCATACCAGCCTTGACTTCAGTCAAGGGAGCACAGCGTGTGACCCAACACACCCAACAAGAGTGAATCTTTTAACAAACAAAACCCAATTCGACTCGGAATTGATGGAGCACGCCTGGGGTCTCTCTGAGTTTCAGGCCTTTCAGAGCTACATAGTAAGACAACCCCCACCCCGACTCAAAACAACAACAACAACAACAACAACAACAACAACCACCACCACCACCAACACCACTTGTATTTTGCGGCATTAGGGATTTGATTTAGGGCCTAGGCAAGGGCTCTCTGCCTCGGAGCTACCTTTCTGTCTTCTGGCTGCCAGCTCGGGCAACCTCAGTTTCCTACCTTTGGCCTGACAGGTGCGCCTCCCCTATACTCCAACGACAGCAGATAGTTCTTCGAGGGGTGTGTGTGTGTGTGTGTGTGTGTGTGTCTGCGCGCGCGCAATATACCACCCAAGGGATGTGGTAAAGGGCGAAGTCAACTTCTAAGCGTCAGGAGAACCAAGCGGAGAAACTGAGGCACAACTCCCAGTCAATGCATAACTGTGCCTTCTCAGGAAAGTGAAAGGCCTTGAGATGAGCCAGGGCGAGGAGGGTGAAAGCACAGCAGAGTCTTGGGTTAGAGAGAAGCGTGCTAAGGGACTTCTTCATCGCTGCTCCCGCATCAGGCTCCTCCCTGAAGATGTTTTCCGGCAGAGAAAGCAGCGTTCGCTCGGTTTCTGGCTTCCAAAATAAAGCAGCAGCATCCCAGCGTCCTCCAGACTCGCCGCTTGTCTGCGTGTCCGGCGCTGGAGCTTTGGATACACCCCCTTCTCCTCACCAAGATGGCGCACGCCGCGCCCCTCACCTCCTCAAAGCCCCTCCCGGCCCCCGCTCGCGGCCGCAGCCGTCACTTCCGCCCCGCGGCCGAAACTGACACAAAGTAGCGGGCCGGGGCCCCGGGGTGGGGTGGGCAGGAGAGCCGGGCTGCTGTGGGGGGGGCGGGAGCCTGCGGGCAGCGGAGCCGAGCGCCCCCGCCCCAGCCCCCGGCATGGGCCGGACGGGGCCGCCGGGCGGAGCGCCGAGCGCGGAGCGCTAAGGTGAGGCGCCGCCGTGGGACCGGGGGTGTGGACCGGGAGAGACGGCTCTGGGAGGCGCGGGCAGCGGTGCCACGGGGAGCGGCTGTGGGAGGCTGGAGAGAAGGGTTCCCCAGGATGGAGAGAACGGGTAGCTGTGCGCAAGCTGGGAAGATGGGCCCCGAAGGGGCGTGCGGAGTTGGGGTGCGAGTAACCCTGGTCCCAGCCTTTAGATGCCTGGAGAGGGAGGTTGGGGCTGATGGGATTTGTCCCGCGAATGTGGAGGTGTCTCTGTGCCCCAGGAAAACCAAGGGTGCCAGGGGTGTTAGCTTTTGGGAGCTCAGAGCTGTGTAGTGGGTCCTGGATACTGTCCTTGGAGAGGGAAGGAAGGTGGCCCTGGGTATTATTGTTTTCTCCTGCCTCGCCGATCTGCTAGCTTCCCCTGAAAAGACTCTTGGTTGGAAAGAAGCGGAGGCCAGACCCAGAGGTGGAGCCTTTTTCCTTCGTGGAGCGTTGCCTCTTTCCCATGGCTGGCTATTTTTATCCCAGATGTGGCTGCAGAGGGGGCTGGGGTAGGGTGACGGGGCAAGGCGACGTGGCTGGTGGGCCTAGTCGGTTTAGAAAACCAGGATATCCTGAGAGGGGAGCCTTGTTACCAGTGATTTGGGGCCAAACTTGTTCTTAGTCTCCCCAGGGTCCTAGAGGTAAAAGAACTTTCCTGATCCGTGTCCAGACTTGATGCTTGATGGTCAGCTTGCTCCACTGTTAACTCTTTCCAAGAAGGAAGACCCAGATCTTAGGGCTACCAATGCTCGATAGCCCCCTCACTGCAGTGGGGCTGGGTAGGAGCCAGTAATGCCCACCCCGCATCCTCTTCTTTAACCTCTGGCTCCACACTCCACCCTCCCATGATTCATGCTCCAGATTGGGTGGAGACCCTGGCTGGGGCCCTGGGAGAGGGTTTGGCATCGCCAAAATGTTCATGAGCTTTTCCTTCTGAGCCAAGGGGGCAGCACCGTTGCTTGCCACAGTTGTAGAGAGCCAGGAGTGAAAAGGACTTAATGCCCCTCAGGACTGTCTGCTCTGAGGTCAAGGAGGGAGTGAGCGTTAGTGAAGGGAGAATTGGAGAGGATGACTGGGCCAGGACCAGAGTCAGTAATTACAGAGATTGGGCAGACAGGCAATTAGTATCTCTTGGGACTGACAGGCTAGAGGCAAGGGAACTAAGGAGGGGAAGGCTTTCCATCTAAAGGAAGAGGAGTTTCCTGTGGCCTGGACTTAACACCTTTTTAGGAGAAAGTACACAGGAGGGTGGAAGGAAGCAGAGGCTCTCTTGAGCCTGTTCTTACTGTCAACTGACTGGTCTAGACTCTGGGTGAGAAAGAAAAGTGACCCCTTAGCAGGGTTGGGAAGACCTCTCCGATGGCCCCAGAGGGTGGCTGGACAAGATTGAGAGGAAGTGGTTTGAGGACTGTCTGCAGGAAGTGGTAGCCATGCCTCTGATGAGAGCTCTTCTGGGGAGGAGGTGAGAATGGAAGCCCCAGTAATGACAGTAGGGTGGGGAAATTCTGAGCTTTCTAGAAGGGTGGGACATGCTCACCCTGTTTCCTGATGCTCTGCCAGGTGTTTCCTGGTTCCTATATCTCCACCCAATCTACTAGGGGAAATTCTGCTTTCTAGTACAGGCGGCTTTCGTTGCCACCAGGAGGGCACATGGGACATCCATTGTTCCTCAGGTGGATTTTTACCTTGGGACCTGCGTCTCATTTGTTTTATCTGGTCTCTTCTAGGCCCTTCCTTGTAGGCTCTGGCTTCTGTAAATTCTCAGTCCCTTCATGTTATCCAGGACAGAGGGAAGACCTCCCTTTTCTCTCAGGTATTCATGTCAGTGCAGGAAGATGAGTGTTAGTGGAGTTGGAGGTGGTGGGGAGGGCAGGGCAGAGCTAGGATAGTTTTCAGAAGGGGTCTGATGTGGGCAATGAAGAATTCTTTGCGTGTGTCTGTCTGTTGCTTTCTTGCAGGGTCTCCCATGGATTGCTGGAACCTTGCTGGGTGAGATGGCACTGTGTGCAAAAAAGCGCCCCCCAGGTAAGAGGCAAGAAGTGGGTGTCTGGGGGCATGATGAAATGGCTGTTATTATGACTTAGGGAGCCAAGGGAAGAGGGACGGCTAGTATGGTTCTGAGAAAAAGGGGATTAAGGCCTCTAGACGTCCTGAGAGGGTAGTTTAAGAAACCAATTCATTTCATCCTTGGTAGGTGACTGGTAACCACCAGACTCTTAATTCAAAAGCATCTGTAGCTCCTACTCTTTGGCCTGGGCTCTTGGGCTCTGGCCTCCTTTGCCTACCCACCAGAGTCCTCGGTTTCCCGCGGAAGGGGGGGGTGTGTGGGATGAAAGCCGTTGTCCTGGACAACGCGGGCGGTCGGCTCTCCGGCATTGGCTGGGGGAGGGGGCGGGGCCATGCGCTGGCTTTCGCCTACGCTGTGCTGGCAGGCTTCGGTTCTGCAGTGGGAGCAGGTGGGGCGGAGCCTGGGGCGTGGGCTTCAGGTCCGGGCCACTCGGAGCTCGCTTTAGTCCTGAGGGTCGGGAGCGGAGCACCTGCAGAGCTGGTAGTCCCAGGCGCAGGTGGCCGTGAGAATGGCTTGGGCTGCGGGTGTCGCGCACGCCCAGCGGCCGGGGCTCCCCTCTGCGGGGCCGCAGCTCTTGCGCCTCCCCGGGGGGCCGCCCCATAGGCGACGCTGAGGCCAAGGACAGTCAGTGCGCCTTTTAAAAATCCGGATCATGACGGTCCCCAAGGAAATGCCCGAGAAGTGGGCCCGGGCCGGGGCACCTTCCTCTTGGAGCCAGAAGAAGCCTTCTTGGGGGACAGGTAACGGGAGGCAGAGTCTGGCAGCTCTCACAAATCTGTAATTTACCTCCTCTGATCTCCGCATTCCCTTGTCTTTAGCCTCCCTTCCGCCTCACGCTCTTTGCGGGCTCTTTGGGATCCTCCTTTATCCTTGCATGGTGCTTGGAGATTAGGGCTTCAGTAGGAAAGGGGACCCTTTGAGGGAAGTTTCTGGGTGTCAGATGGCTCATTTGTCTGGGGACGCTGTCTGTGGCTTGGGGTTTGTTACTGCATTGTGCTTGTTGGAGGAAAAAGGTCTGGAATTCTGTCAGATGTAAGGTGGCAAGCTTACTGCGTAACCAAGTTACTACTCCTTTTAAGTCTGAGGGGGGATACCCTTCATAGGACACCTCTTATTCTTGGCGCTGGAATTGGCACCTGCAGCTTGGAGTCGGCAGGGTTTAGACTGCGTGCTGTTAAGTAAGGGTCTTTAACAGTGACGCTCCCTTTAGGGGAAATATTTGTAAGTGGTAGGAAAAAGATTGCAGTTACATCTTATCCTCTCTCCATTTCTGCTCAGTCTACATGACCCACATCTCTGACATACACACCCCCACACTTGAAGATGAGCTTTGCAATAGGATGATGTCATTGTCCACCAGTCAGAAGCTGCTTATGGTGACATGTGACAAGAGGCTCCTTTAGAGATACTGCACGTGGGCCTGGGATGCTGCAGCAGAGTGCTTTTAGGGCACTGTGACCCTCTGTCTCAGTACCACCCACCAAGCTCCTCCCTGAGATTACTGTGAGAAGGGGGCTGTGAGTAGGTTTGCAGTACTCTCCACAAGGAAGGAAGCTTTGTATCTTCAGCTACTGCTTGGTTATGATGATGGATGTGTTAACAACAAAAGCAAAGGATCTGGGGATGCCAGTGGTAGGGGGAGGAACAGGGAGCTCCCAGTGGATGACCTTGATGGGTGATAGTTAGGAACAGAGGACTTGTCCTGTGCTGTGAGTGTATCCTAAGGAGTGGTGGCACAGCACTTGGAAAGCTGAAGAGGACAGAATCACACACAGTGATGCTTTACCTCAGAGGGAAGTAGGGGAGTAGTGTGCAGAGCTATTTGGCCTAAGCTGTTGGCAAACTATAGACTAGAGCCAAGAGTTTGATAAGACCAGCGCTATCTGCTGGGGAAAGAAGCAGTTGCTGAGGAGAACCTTAGCAAGGTTGAGTAGGCCTGAGGTAGTTTGCTCCTCCTGACTATAGCTCATTCCATTGCAGAAGAAGAGCGGAGGACACGGGCTAATGACCGTGAATACAATGAGAAATTCCAGTATGCGGTAAGTGTTCCCTGTTTCAGAGCTGGAAGGGGAAGAGGATTGGGAAATCCAAGGCTGAGGCTGGTGGCCGGCTGGGAAGGGTGCTTGGGGGAGGCAGGAAACATTCCATCTGCTACTAGGCTGAAATTTTCAGGCTTTCTGCCACTGAAGCAAAACCCTTGGACCTAGAGGACAAATATATTGTCCTGGGAAGACTTTCTTCTGTCCTCTTCTTCCCCATCCCACTGTGTGGTTGCTGGCAGGGTTTGGGAAGTACAGAGATGGCATAGGCGGCTCCACCTCCAGGTTGGGTGAGGGGTGCCTCATTATTTCTCGCTTGTTGCCGTAGAGTAACTGCATCAAGACCTCCAAATACAATATTCTCACCTTCCTGCCTGTCAACCTCTTTGAGCAGTTCCAGGAAGTTGCCAACACCTACTTCCTGTTCCTTCTCATTCTGCAGGTAAGTGACCTCTCTTATGTCTTCTGTATATCACAAAGCCGAATAAAGCCAAAGAAGAGGAAGGATTTAGGGCCGAGGAGCTCCGACGGGAGCCTCAGAAGCATGCCTCTTTGCTCTTTTCAGTTAATCCCCCAGATTTCGTCTCTGTCCTGGTTCACCACCATTGTGCCTTTGGTTCTCGTCCTCACCATCACAGCTGTTAAAGATGCCACCGATGACTATGTGAGTTGTCACGTCTGCTTTCTCGGGTCACCTCCCCTTCTTGTCCCCCCCAACCCCTGAAGCCACTTTTATTCAGCACAAGACCTTGTTGACTTTGGTGCTCCTCATGGTCCTGTAGATGTGTAGTTCCTAGGCTGAGGGTTAGGCAGGGGCGTTAGGGAGAGAGTTGGTTCCCAGGATGCTTCGTTGTTCCAGGTGTGGGGAGAGATGGTGTCTTACTTTTCTTAGTTCTCTTTCAGTTCCGCCACAAGAGTGATAACCAGGTGAATAACCGTCATTCTCAGGTGCTGATCAATGGAGTGTGAGTGACTAATGGAGACTAGGGCCGTGGGGAGGAAGGAGGTCCCCATGGGAACCTCTGTAGCTACTGATGGCCTCTACTCTCTTCTCTTTGCCGCAGCCTCCAACAAGAGCAATGGATGAATGTATGCGTTGGTGATATTATCAAGCTAGAAAATAACCAGTTTGTGGCGGTAAGGGACAGGGTTTCTTTTCAGTCTTCAGGGCTATTTTTCCTCTTTGGTAGAATCGTGGAAAGAGATATTCTGAGATGGTGGGCTCCTGTGTCATGTTAACATAGACGAGACTAGTTTTTCATACTTTTTGAATTCAAAACAAACAGAACAGATCTCTCTGCCAGCCATAATGGCCCTGGCCTTTAATCTTTAATTCTAGAACAAAGGCAGAGGTAGGTGGATCTCTGAATTCAAGGCCAGCTTCGGCTACATAATGAATTTCAGACCAAGGAGAACTATATAGTGGGAGGGAGGCTCTGTCTCAGAACAGCCCAGAACAAAAGAAAACCTGTGTTTACTGGAGGCTGATCCCTTGAGGCCCCCCCAGAACCCCTTCCCACGAGTCCTCCCACAGCAGGGGTTTGTACTTGTGAGTTCTCATCAGGCTTTCTGTGTAGGCGGACCTTCTCCTCCTCTCCAGCAGCGAGCCCCATGGGCTGTGTTACATAGAGACTGCAGAACTGGATGGGTGAGTGGCTGCTTGCTGTCCGGTTTCTCCTTATATCTTTAGGTGTAAAAGATTCTTTTGAAGCAGGTTCCCAGGTCTGAGATCTGAGGAGTTAGATATGACAGACTTTTGGTAGGCCAAGCTGTTGGGGGGTCGAGTGCCCAAGGGTTGATTCCAACTACTGTGGGAGAGGCAGGACTCAAGGGTATTGATTGTTCTTCCAGAGAGACTAACATGAAAGTACGCCAGGCAATTCCAATCACCTCGGAGCTGGGGGACATTAGTCAGCTGGCCAAGTTTGATGGTGAGTAGTCCTGGAACAACTTGGAGTAAAAATGGTGGGCTTGAATTTATATTGTATCTTTTCTTTTGGCTTCTAGTCTTTGTGATTGTGCAAGTCTCTGGCCATTTTTTGGGAGGGAAATGTCTGGAATGCCAGGTGGTACCATTGCTTTTGAATTGAGGGTCATTTCAAGGGAGCTTTGTGATTATTGGCTCTTTGCTGACAGACTCGGCATGGTTCCTTTTGCTTATCAGCTCAGAATAGTGGTTATGTTCCTCATAGGAAATCAGCCTGCCTCTCTGTGTATGAGAAGTCAGGATTCTCTCTTCCTCTCCAGTTCTGTTCTCCTATGTGACCATATTAATTAGCTGACAGTTCACCTACAAATGTGTAACCCTAAGTAAGTGTGATCTTACTAAAATCTCTACAGGAAGCCCTTTTGCCTGTTAAATACATTGTAAGTTTTTTGTTAATATATTTGTGATAGGCTCACTATGTAGACCTGGTATGCCTGAAACTCACAGAGGTCTGCCTGTCTCTGCCCTCTGAATATTGAGACTTTAGGTGCGATGCCACACCCAGCCATTATAAGTATCTTATCACCACAAAAGGAACTTGCCTTGTCTTCTTTTGCAGCTGGGTATGTCATAAATTGGCCCTATTCAGGCACCCTTTGGCCACTTAGTCTTCTGTTCCAGTGATGCTTAAGTAAGCAGTTGTTGTGACTGTTGTGTGTGTGTGTCGTTTCATGGTTGTGAGTTTTGGGAGCTGAGGAGATTGGTCAGTTGTCAGAGTCCTTACTGAGTAAGCTCGAGGACCCAAGATCAAATGCCCAGGCTTGGCAGCACACCTGCAATCCCACTGCCAGGAGTCTGACACAGGAGGATCCTTAGGGCTTGCTGGACATCAAGGCTGGCCCATCGGACAGCTCCAGGTTCAATAAGAGAGAAACTCTATCCAAACAATAAGGTAGAGGCTGGTTAGGTGGCTCAGTGGATAAGGGCATTTGCCTAACTACTTGAGTTAAAACCCTGGGACCCATGAGGTAGAGAGAAAGCATTGGATTCTTCAAGGTATCCTAGTCTCTCACTGCAGACCTGGGAGGCCTGGAACTCACAGGGAGGGAACAATGGTTGTTGAGTGCCTTCACATGTGTACCCTGGCATATGTGTGTCTATATGTGCTTGGCACACATATGCACACGCACATACAAATAAGTGATAGAGAGAAGAGTCAAGTGAAAGCAGTAGAGGAAGATGCCCTATGTTGACCTCTTGTCCCACATGCACATGTCACACACACAAGTGGGATTTTGGAGTCTTAAATGTATGTACTTTTCTGTGTGGTACTGGAGATGAACCTAGGACCCAGGCAAGTGCTCTTCCACTGAGCTACATCCCCTGTGACCACATGTGCTTAATACTACTAGTCATGCCACTATGTAACAACATATCTTCTGTGTAGTGGAGGATTACCTTGAACTCCTGACCCCTTTTTCCCCCACCCTCTAGAGTTCTAGATGACAGACAGGCACTGCTGTACCCAGTTCATGTGGTGTTAGGTATTGAACCCAGGGCTTTAGTGACTTTATAGCAGCCTTCAACTTCAACACCTCCAACACTACTTTTTCTATTTAAAACTTTTTTTTTTTTTTGTAGCCTAGAATTCTATGTAGATCAGGTTGTTGTCAAACTCAAGAGATCTTCCTGCCTCTTCCTTCCCAGTAAAGGGATTAAAGGTGTGGACCACTCAGCTGGATATTTACATTTTTAAAATTGCATTATTACTTTAAAATTCATGTATGTGTGTGTATGCACAAGAGCCACATGTGTGCCTGCAGAGGCCAGAAGAGAGTATCAGATCCCCTGGATCTGGAGTTACCGGGTGTTGTGACCTACTCAAGGATGCTGGGAAACAAACTCGGGTCCTCTGGAAGAACAGGAAGTGCTCTGAACCGCTAAGCCTCTCCTAGCCCTGTAAATACTCGTCCTTATGTAATTGAACCCTGAGTGGCGGCACCTTTGTCTCCCATTCAGGCGAAGTAATCTGCGAGCCACCCAACAACAAGCTGGACAAATTCAGCGGGACACTGTACTGGAAGGAAAACAAATTTCCCCTGAGCAACCAGAACATGCTGCTGCGTGGTTGTGTGCTGAGAAACACTGAGTGGTGCTTCGGACTGGTCATCTTTGCAGGTGAGCTTCCTGGACTCCCTCAGGGTGTGGGGAAGAACTGATGGGGCTGGTAGAACACAGAGGTCGTGCACCTCTGTCCCTGGCAGCAGCCTCGCCTGCCTAGGGCTTCTGTTCTAGTGGCCCCAGACTTGTTCATTTGGCTTCCCATTGTTTTCCAGGTCCTGATACTAAGTTGATGCAGAACAGTGGCAGGACGAAGTTCAAGAGAACAAGTATCGACCGCCTGATGAATACACTGGTACTCTGGGTGAGCTTCCAGCTGCCCCTGCAGCCTTCCCTGATGAGGCCCTCTACCCCCTTGGCTCTTCTCTAGGCAGCATTCAGGAGCTGCTGCTCAGGGGCCATGTTCACTTCAGACTCCTTTCAGACTTGCAGATGTTATTTTTAAAAGCCTTAGGGACGTTCATGAATCAACAACTTAAAGAAAGCTAAAATAAACCACCCCTTCTGTGGGCTCGGTTATGGTGGCATCTTAATATGCATGTGACCTGTTAGCTTTTGCCAGGGACAAGGAGGCCTTCATAGGGATGGATTCAGAGTTAAAAGAAAACTTCCCATGGGGAAGATGCTCAGCAGGGTCTTTCTCTGACTTCTAAGGATGCAGGATCCCAAGGGGAAAGTTCTGTGTTCACTTAGGCAATTCCTGAGTCCTTTTCCTGTTTGCCTAGACTTGGATTTCTTTGTTGGGCTTTCCCACCCCTTCTTGTACCCCTACTGCTAGTTGCCTGCCCCCAACATGCCAGCGCTGGAGGCCAGAGGCAGTCACTGTTGAGTTTTCCACCTTAGCCTTAAAGGGTTTGTAGAAACTCTTTGCACACAGAGGCTCTTCTCGCCCCCTGGTGGCCACTGATCAAGATGACACCTGCTTTTCTGAGCCTCAACCTAGGGGCAGTTTTGGAAGTAGTTGTTAGGAGGCCAAACAGTGGTCTCCATTGTTCCCTCCTTGTCCTCTTTCTTGCTCAGATAAAGTCTTGATCTGTAGCCTTGGACTCAAGATTCTCCCAAGCCAGGCCTGGTAGCTCACACCTATAATCTCAAAATTGGGGAGGCTGAGGCAAGTTGATTGCCACAGGTTTGAAGCCAGCCTTGTCTCAAAACAGAAAAGTGAAGGAAGACCTTAGGATGTAACTTGGTAGATTGCCTAGTGTGAATGGAGCTCTGGGTTTAATTCCCACGAAGGGAAAAAAAAAGCATTCTATACAATACATATATTCTGTTGGCTTGTGTGGGCTAGCGTGGGCAAATTAGTCAATTACAGTAAGCATCTTAATCCTGTCAGAGGTAGCTCACCACAGCCACATCCTTTGAGGACTCTGGAAAGTTCCAGATTGGGAGCTACTTAGTGTTTCTGCCTGCTTGACATAGAATGAAAACATGTTCAGAGAGGGGACTCTGTGCTATGGTGGTAGACAAGCACCTGCTGCCTGTCCTGGTCCCTTAAAGTAGAAAGGCATGACATTACTTGAGCTTTTATGGGCTCAGAATGTCAGTAGGCCTCCTTAGGGTACACGTGGCTTTGAGAGCTCTCTAAGCCCTGGCCTTTTATGCATTTTTCATTCTTCCTCAGATTTTTGGATTCCTGGTTTGCATGGGGGTGATCCTGGCCATCGGTAATGCCATCTGGGAGCACGAAGTTGGGACACGCTTCCAGGTCTACCTGCCCTGGGATGAGGCGGTGGATAGTGCCTTCTTCTCTGGCTTCCTCTCCTTCTGGTCCTATATCATCATTCTCAACACCGTTGTGCCCATTTCACTGTATGTCAGGTATGTGCTTTCTTCAGCGAGCCTCTGCTTCCTTGCTCACTTTCCCAGGAAGACAAGACCCTCGAGAAGGAATATGGAGTCCATTCTATACTGTGACCATTTTATGTTACCTGAGCTTCCCGGCATCTCGATTATAGGGGAATAGAAATGATAATGACTTATTCAGCACCACATGTTCTTTACTGCATGTCTGCTCTGGGCAGGAAGTGCTAAGGTAACAAAGAACTGACCTTCTTCCCTTCTGAAGCTTAAGCCTGATAAAGGAAGAAAACGCCAAACAAGTCACAAAATAGAAGTTGTTCTGCCTTGAATCTTCTGTGGAAAGCTGGGGCTACTGAGTTGTGTAGAGGTTGCCTTTGCTCTCAGAGTAGCCAATTGGCTGATGGGACTAGAACCAGTGCTAGCCCCTAGGTAGCATGTGATAGATACCAAGTTCTCCGAGCAGTTAGTCAGGAATACTTCTTAGATAAGGACATAGTGGCATAGGGTGGGCAAGGGTTGGGCTGGGGGAGGAAGAAGAAAAAGAGAAAGAGGAAGGGGCCAGAAACAGGGACAGGCAGAGGAGAAGCTGGAATGGTGTAGGAGTTAGAAGCTTCAGCTATGAGCAAGAAGCTGTGGGAGAGATCTGGAAACAGAAGCTTGCTTTGGGTTGTTAAGGGCCTTCAGTCTTTGTGAACCTGTAGGAACAGTTTTTGAAACTACCTGAAGAATAAGCAGTCTTGAATGCTTTAGCTGGCTGTGGTGTGTGTAGGACATTAGCAGTAAGGAGAATGTCAACAAGCAGAGGCCAGTGAGGACGGGGAGGAAGGAAGGGGTGGGGGAGGGAGAAGGCAGAATCAGGGGAGGGAAGGAGGGACAGGGGAGGGAGAAGAGAGAGTCCAGAGGAGTTTTTCCTACTTCGTGCTTTTCATTTGAGATAAGGGAGCCTGTGACTTTTTGAATCAGTCACTGTCTATCCCATGCCAGTTTAGAACTGGTGATCCTCCTGCCTCAGCCTCTCTAGTGCTGGGTTTATAGGTCTGTACCATCACACCAGGCTCAGTCTGTGGCATTTTGAAGGACGCACTTTTACAGATTCTCAGAACTCTTTCTAGCTTTCATCTTTAGTTAATGACAGTGCTCCAGATTGTTCTCAGCTCTCCTTGCTAGCCCAAATCCTAGAAATGAAGTGCTTCTGTGTGTATGGGATGGGGTGGGGTGTGGCTTTCCTAGAACAGGAAGGAGAGTGTTAGAGTCCTGGGTTCACTGCTGCCTACCGTCAGCCATGTGACCTCAGGCTAGCCCACAGTCACTTAGGGCCTTACATGCTGTCTGTTTTCCCTTCTCACAAGATCCCTGTGTCCTTTCCTTCATAAGGATGTCTTTATAGAAGGCACTGAATTGGAAAATACTTATAAAAAGTTAAATTACTGTATCTGGCCTGGTACCTCATGCTGGTATTCACAGCACATAGGAAGGCTGAAGCAGGAGGACAGCCATAAATTTGAGGTCAGCCTTGGCTCTAAAACAAGCTCCCCCCCCCAAAAAAAAAACCCAACCACAACAGCAACAACACATTCCTTTGCACACATCGGGTACTGCACCTAACACTGTCATGACCGCTTTGCTGCTTTGCTACTATTTGAATGTTTTCCTGCTTCTGACCTAGTGCTTTCCCGTGTTAGTGCTCTGCTGCACCTGCTTTCTATCTGACTTTACTTGGAGCTCTTGGTACCAGTCTAAGAGAGGTTTTTCGGAGCCGGAGCCGCATCAGCCAGTTTGTGTCTCGGGGAGGATGGGGGTGGGGCTGACTAGCTCCTGGGGAAGGGCCAGGACTACATTCCTAGGCATCTTATTTTTTGCCTTGTAACAAGATCCTGATAGCAGCCAAGTTGAAGCAGGGTTCCAGATGTGTGGCTTACTGCTTGGCCGTCCTGGACCCAAACACAGGATTCTTTTCTGGGAATGTTAACAGCCCCTATGCTAAAAGTAATGATTATCTGGAAGTCCCTTGCCCTTGTGACCTGGTGTCACTCCCACGTTCCCTCGGCCTCTGTATCCCAGTGTGGGAGTGAGCTCTTGCCTATGCTGGGCAGTGAGGAATGCTGAGGCCTGGGAGTGCCTCGGCTTCCCCGCGTGCCCTCTTGGAGTTGGCTCTGTTGCTGCAGCATGCTCAGCACCCTCATTACTTTTCTCTTTTCTCTCCCCTCCCTCTCGCATTTTCTCTTATTTTTCTCTGCATGGTTTCTGTATTTAGTCCTGAGGTAAGAACTGGTCAAGTGCCCGTGTGCAGTCCCTCTTCCTTCTCTGCCTGTGCCGTCTGTCCTGCCTGCCCAGAGCCTTTGCACCTTTCTGTGTGGAGAGCGCCAGGAGGGTCGGGTCGGGTCGGGAGCTCCTGTGTCAGGGGTACATGAACTGCACCACCTGCAGGCTTCCCTGCCCCTTCCCATCCAGGTTCCTGTGCCCAGGTGTCTTCTCCATTCCTGTTTCTCCCCAGGCCCAGTGCCTGCAGCCAAGGCCCGTGTGGGTGGGATACTTCCTTCCCTCCCTGCTTCCCAGGCCTTACCTCCTGTCCCCAATGCAGTGTGGAAGTCATCCGTTTGGGCCACAGCTACTTCATCAACTGGGACAAGAAGATGTTCTGCATGAAGAAGCGGACCCCTGCAGAGGCCCGCACCACCACTCTGAATGAGGAGCTGGGCCAGGTGGAGTACATCTTCTCTGATAAGACGGGCACCCTTACCCAGAACATCATGGTGTTCAACAAATGCTCCATCAACGGCCACAGCTATGGTAAGGCTCGGTGCTGACGACAAGGGCTTACGTCTTGGCTGGGGGGAGAGTGGAACTAGGGCTCCCTTAGTTGTGCTGACACATGGGGTTTTATCTCTTTCCTCTTGGTATGGGGAACCTTGAAAGGGTGCCCTGCATCCTGTGCCGGGAGTTGTACTGAGGATCCTTTCTTTGTCTTCTCTTGGAGCCCTTGCTCTAATCTCAGCTCTTGCACCAGGGAAATACCTTGGTTATTTGAAGGGAGCTCCAAGACACCAGCCTCTGGGCATTTTGGCCAAGGAGGACTTTGACTGCCCCATGAAGTGCAATTTTCCTTGTTGCTGCAAGGGGCCCTTGTGAGTCAGGAATGTAACTGCAGTCTTGCCTGGAGTGGCCTGTCATAGTGGCCTTGAGGCTGAGTTGCTGGGATGGTGTAGGGCCAGGTGTGTGCAGGTGCAAGGCCCTGTAGTCAGTAACTTTTTTTTGTATGAACCTAGACTTCATGGCCAGGGTGTAAGGCTTTATCTGCTTTCTGGGCCTGGAAGGCACCAGGTACCCCAGCAGGCCTGGAGTGTTGGTGGAGGCAGGCAGAGAATCAGAGCCGCCCTTGTGGGGAGAGCCACTGGGAGGTGAGCAGTGAGCACTATGACCCTTGTGGCCGGCCAGGTTCCTGGAGCCTAGGTACCTACAGGATCAGTGTGGCATCTACAGAATGAGTAGGCCTGGGGGTCCCATATACCCATGGGGTCTACACTAGAGGCTTTCCGTGATACTCTGCAGAGTCCCAGGACTGATGCTGCCTTTCCTTCTGTTTGTATATATGTAGGTGACGTGTTTGATGTTTTGGGACACAAAGCTGAATTGGGAGAGGTAAGATCCAATCTCCATGAATATTTTTTATGCCAGTTAGATACAGTCTGGGCACCTGGCCAGGAGTAGCTGGTGTAAGTGGGAACAGTGTATTATCTCAGCGGAAGGGGAAGATCTCGGAGACGTGGATGTGTGAAGGAGCACTGGTGGGGGGTTGGAGATGCTGGGTGAGGCGTGGTGCACACTGTAGTCTCAGTGCTGGGGAGGCTGAGACAGCATCACAAGGTAGAAACAAGCCTTGTCTATGTAGAGGATTCCAGGCCATCCTAGGCTACACATTAACACCCTGTTTCAAAGGAAAAGGGAAAAATAAAAATAAAAACTAGTCCAGCTAGACTTCTGAGGCCCAAAGTGGCCAGGGCTCTTACTGAGAGGTAGGAGATGGGAGAGTTGTTTTCCTCGGGTGTGGCCTGGTAGCTCAGAGTCCTCTTGTGTGTTCCAGAGACCGGAGCCCGTTGACTTCTCCTTTAATCCCCTGGCTGACAAGAAATTCTTGTTTTGGGACTCAAGCCTCTTGGAGGCTGTCAAGATGGGGGACCCACACACACATGAGTTCTTCCGTCTCCTCTCCTTGTGTCACACTGTCATGTCAGAAGAAAAGAACGAAGGTGAGCAGAGGAGCTGGCTCAGTCTCTAGCCCAGTCCAGTTCATGCTCCTGGGTGCTGCTGCTCGGCCTTGCTGCTGTGCTGGGGCTTCCTAGACAAGGCAAGTAGCTGGCGTGGTGGCACTTACTGCACACGTTCCTTTTCCCCCCAGGAGAGCTGTACTACAAAGCTCAGTCTCCGGATGAGGGGGCTCTGGTCACTGCAGCCAGGAATTTTGGTTTTGTGTTCCGCTCTCGTACCCCTAAAACAATCACTGTCCATGAGCTCGGTGTAGCCATCACCTACCAGTTGCTGGCCATCTTGGACTTTAACAACATTCGCAAGCGGATGTCAGTCATAGGTGAGGCCAATCCCAGGATGCTGAGGAGACTTGGGGCAGCAGATAGGCCTGGGTAGGGGACTCTCGTTGAATTATTTAGTTTGGATTCTGTCTGAAATTTTCTGGTACCTTTCTCCCTTGTGCCACTCACAGTTCGGAATCCAGAGGGGAAGATACGACTCTACTGCAAAGGGGCTGACACAATCCTGCTGGACAGGCTCCACCCTTCTACCCAGGAGTTGCTCAACAGCACCACTGACCACCTGAATGTAGGTGTGATGGCCTGGGGCTACTGCACGGCTCAGCGTTGTGAGGTGGCAAGGGCATGTTGTCCTCTTTCTCCTTTTTTTTTTTTTTTTTAAATTATTTATTTTTATTTTATGTGCGTTGGTGTTTTGTGTGCATTCACATCTGTGTGACTATATCAGATCCCCAGAACTGGAACTACAGACAGCTATGAGCTGCCATGTGGATGCTGGGAGTTAAACCCAGGTCCTCTGGAAGAACACAGCTCTCAACTACTGAGCCATCTCTCCAGCCCCATGTAGTCTTTTTTAAGATAAAAGTGTGTGTGTGTGTATACTTGTGTTTATGTATGTGTGTATGTGTTTTGTAGTTGATATATATATATATAATATATATATTATAATATATATTTATATATATATATATATATATGCATTCACATTATGGTGTTCATATGGAGGTCAGAGAACGGATACTATCTTTCTACCTTGTGGGCTCTGGGAGTAAGCTCAGATCTTCAGCCTTGATGGCAAGCACTCTCACTTGCTGAGCCATCTCACCAGCCCATAGTGTCCTTATTTTTGGTGGGGTTTTGTTTTATTGAATACATTTAAGATCTTGATAGATACTGAATATATTTAAGGTCTCTTTATAGTTTCTTTTTTCCTGAGGTGAGAGTATTTAAATCAGCCAGGCCTGGCATTACATCATGCTTATGATCTCAGTATTTGGTACACAGAACCAGAAGGATTAGGAGTTTGGGGCTAGCCTGGGCTACATGAGACCTTGTCTGAACAAATCAACCAGGAGGGTCATTGGAATGGCTCATCACATAAAAGCATTGAGGCCAATAATAATGGCATGAGCTTGATTCCAGAGCTCATATAGTACAAGGAGGTAGCCAATTTCCTGTGACCATTGCATGTGTGCCATGATGCACAGACACAGACTCAAATAACAAAATACTGTTAAACATTAAAAAAAATCCAACCAAAGATTATCTCAGCTGTCCATTCAGATTTGAGTTGCAGTTCTCTTAGCTGTGTTTTCTAGAATTCTTTTCATTTGACTTTTTCAACTCTTCCTCCAGGAGTATGCCGGGGATGGGCTGAGGACCCTGGTGTTGGCCTACAAAGACCTGGATGAGGAATACTATGAGGAATGGGCTAGGAGACGCCTACAGGCTAGCCTGGCCCAAGACAGCCGAGAGGACAGGCTAGCTAGCATCTATGAAGAGGTTGAGAGTGACATGATGGTATGGACCGGGCAGGACAGACTGAGGGTGGAGTGTTGAAGAGAGCACAGCTCTCCTCAGAGGCCTTTGTGGTCTTTTCAGTTGCTGGGTGCCACGGCCATTGAGGACAAGCTCCAGCAGGGAGTTCCAGAGACCATTGCCCTCTTGACTCTGGCCAACATCAAGATCTGGGTGCTAACTGGAGATAAGCAAGGTGAGAGTGCCTAGCGGTAGACCTGGTGGATGAGATTGACACCCTGGTCCTGTCATGCCTTGTGTGGAGCTGGGCCACCAGCTGGAAGGCGTGCTGACCTGGTGGATGCTGGCCTGCAGCACCTTTGTTCTGTCTTGGCAGAGACAGCAGTGAACATTGGCTACTCCTGTAAGATGCTGACCGATGACATGACAGAGGTGTTCATAGTCACAGGCCACACTGTCCTGGAGGTGCGAGAGGAACTCAGGTAAGCAGAGGCTAGGGATGCAGTTGCCTTGAACGGTGCCCAGGCTCAGCAGGCTTGACTTTTCCTCTCTGTTGTTGTCCTGGAACCCCTACCACAGCTTCTTCTCTGCTCTCACAGGAAAGCCCGGAAGAAGATGGTAGATTCCTCCCACGCTGTGGGCAACGGCTTCACCTACCAGGGGAACCTTTCTTCTTCAAAGCTCACTTCTGTCCTGGAGGCTGTTGCTGGGGAGTACGCCTTGGTCATCAATGGGCACAGCCTGGTAATGCCTGCCATCTTTAGCCTGGGGCAGGCTTCCAGGCAGAACAATCTTCAGACCTTGTTGAGTGTTGCCCATAGCTCCTCTGTTCCCTCTTGGCAGAGAGGGCTATGAATACCAGCTATGCTTTCTCTCAGTATGGCCTGAGATCTTATCTTGCTCTCAACTTCCATTGACTTGAGAGAGGGAGGAGGTGTGATCATCAAGGGATCAGAAGAGCTGAGGTGTCCCCTGGGAAGCCTGTGACGGTGTCTCTCGGTTTCAGGCCCATGCCTTGGAGGCTGATATGGAGCTAGAGTTTCTGGAGACAGCATGTGCCTGCAAAGCTGTCATCTGCTGCCGGGTGACACCCTTGCAGAAGGCACAAGTGGTGGAACTGGTTAAGAAGTACAAGAAGGCAGTAACACTTGCCATTGGGGATGGGGCCAATGATGTCAGCATGATTAAAAGTGAGTGTGGGCTTGGCTGGACTCTGTAAGGACCAGGGAGGGGTGAGGAGTGGGGCTGTAACTGGGTGGGCGGGATAAAGGGCAGGGCTGTAGCTAGGTGGGAGGGGTGAGGGGTGGGGCTGTAACTGGGTGGGAGGAGTGAGGACAGGGCTGTAACTGATGGGATCTGAAGTGTATGGTCACCTTCCTATCATCTTTTGTCTCTGCAGCTGCTCACATTGGTGTGGGCATCAGTGGGCAGGAAGGAATCCAGGCTGTCCTGGCTTCCGATTATTCCTTTTCACAGTTCAAGTTCCTGCAACGCCTCCTGCTGGTGCATGGGCGCTGGTCCTACCTGCGCATGTGCAAGTTCCTCTGCTATTTCTTCTACAAGAACTTTGCGTTCACCATGGTCCACTTCTGGTTTGGCTTCTTCTGCGGTTTCTCAGCCCAGGTAGCAAATGCTTCTAGACCTCTGTCCTGCATATGTAGAAACCCTGTAAAGGAAGGTGGGGAGAGGCCAGTGCTAGTGCAATCTTGAAAACTTGAATTCAGAGCTCCAGAATTTATGTAGAAGTCAGCAGCGGAGGGAGGTGGGGATGGAAGACTCTAGAAGCTTGTGGGCTAGCTAGCCTGGCTTACACAGTGGCAGAGACTATGTCTCAAACAAGGTAGAAAGCTGAGAACCGACACACAATGGCTGTTCTTTGATCTTGGTGCATACCGTAGCACATACATGCCTCCTCAAACAGGCACAGCCTCACATCTCTCTCATCCACCAGAAGAGTAAATACACACCCAACAACAGACCTTAAGTCTTTGCTTTTAATTGACCAGTCTCAAATGTTGGTATTTCTTTTTCCCTTTTTTTTTTTTTTTTTTTAGAGGGGTGGGCATGGTTTATTGTAACAGAGGCTGACCTGTTATCTCCTGTGTAGCACCACTTGGCTTTGAACTCTGAATCTGGGAATGGTGGTGCACACTTATCCCAATACTTGAGGAGGTAGAGACAGGGCATTGAAAGTTTGAGGTCAGCTTGACTGCATTAGTGAATTTGAAATCAACCAGAACTACATAGGAAACCCTGTCTCAAAAAAAAAAAAAAAAAAAAAAAAAAAAAAACAACCTTTGTTGGGAGAGTGGAGATCTAGGACCCTGAGGAAAGTTGGTAGGGTCTCTTGGTGGTGTGAAGCCTTTCTGTGTCTGGTGGCCAGAGAAGACTGTGCTCACTCCCCTGCCCCCTTCTCTTCCAGACTGTTTATGACCAGTACTTCATCACCCTGTACAACATCGTGTACACCTCCCTCCCAGTCCTGGCCATGGGGGTCTTTGACCAGGTATGGGGGTGGTCGGGGCCGGGCTGGAAGGGGAGAATCCTCCTGTGAAAGGTTGTCTGATACAGCAGGTGTGGGGCAGTGCCCTGATGCCCGTGGACACTTCCAGTTGGAGAGGGAGTGGGATTCTTTCCATCTTGGCTCTGGAACCTATAATTCCCCTTTGTTGCTGAACATAGATAGATGGGGAGGATATAGCTTGAGCCTGTATCTGCTACCCAAGACTTTAGGAAGGGGGACTGGAGAGCATCTGTGGCAGCTTCTGGGGCCCTTCCCTCACAGGACGTCCCGGAGCAGCGAAGCATGGAGTACCCTAAACTGTATGAGCCAGGCCAGCTGAACCTCCTATTCAACAAGCGAGAGTTCTTCATCTGCATTGCCCAGGGCATCTACACCTCTGTGCTCATGTTCTTCATTCCCTATGGAGTGTTTGCGGAGGCCACTCGGGATGATGGCACGCAGCTGGCAGACTACCAGTCCTTCGCAGTCACTGTGGCCACATCGCTGGTCATTGTGGTCAGTGTGCAGGTATGAGGCCATCCCTTAGGAAGGAGGGAGCCTTCCTTGGGGGGCGAGGGGGCTGCCTCAGCATCATGTTTTCGTTTCCTGTGGTGGGGTGGGGTCTTGGGGTACTCCTACCTTGGATAACTACTTTTTGCAGATTGGGCTGGATACAGGCTATTGGACAGCCATCAACCACTTCTTCATCTGGGGCAGCCTCGCGGTCTACTTTGCCATCCTCTTTGCCATGCACAGTAATGGGCTCTTTGACATGTTTCCAAACCAGTTCCGGTTTGTGGGTGAGTACCCGTGGCATCCTCTTAATCATTATGATTCATATCTGTTCTGGGGACATAGGGTAGACAGCTAGCACTTACCAATACTTTACATGCCAGGTACCTTGCAGGGTACAGTGCGATATGAAGAGGTGGTTGACCCAGGCCCTGCCTGGCTGTGCAACAGCAGAGCTCCAAGGAGGTCAGGGATGGCAGGCTTCACTGTCAGCAGTGTGCCAATGAGTGTGGCCAGGGATAGTCCTGTAGAGGAGGCCACTGCTTGTGAGCGGAGCCAGGAATGTGAAGGCAGCACTTGGCTCTTGGAGAGCTGGTGTGAGGCAGGAGGCCTGCGGAATGGGGGAAAGAGAGAGGTCTCTGAGTGCCAGGCTACCAAGTGTGCCTTGCTTTGCCTTGCCAGAAGTCTTCATTTACTTACAGAAAGGACACAGATGGCCTCAAAGGTTGCTTTCTTTTTGTTTGTTATTTGTTTTATTCTTTTCATAAGATTGCTTTAGAAAATACATAGGCTGACAAGTGCCTCTCATCCTAGCACTTGAGAGGTGGAGGCAGGAGGGCCAAGGTCCTTCTCTGATGCATAGCAAGTTCAAAATAGCCTGAACTACATGAGAGCCTGTCTCAAAAAGGGGTGTGTATGTAGAAAAGAGGGTGTGGGTTTGGGGTATAACTTAGCAGCATGCTTGTGTACCATACACAAAAGGCTGTGCTTCCATTGGAGGGCTTGAGCAGGAAGTGTAAAACAGTTCCTATTTTAAAGGGCCAGTGTTGCTGTATTTGGATAATAAAGTAGAAAGTAAACACGGAATGGCTAGTACCTCTGACAGGAATCTAAGTTGGACTATGGGCTCTTGGAATTCTGTTTAGAAAATGGAGCCAGCAGATTAGATTGAGTTTGAAGAAGAGAAAGGAGAAGGGCCTTGCTGTTTTAGCCTAGCGAGTGCTACTATAGGGCTTCCCTACCTGGAAAGGCACTGAGCAGATTTGGGGTAGAGGAGACAGTACATCACGTGGGCCATTTTAGCCTGAGATTCCTTGACTGAGGTGGTTAAAGAAACAGGACTGGAGTTTTAGGAGAGACTTGGAGACCAGAGTCAGATTTGGAGATTAGCATTTGGGTGGCAGACAGACAGAAAGAAGTTGAAGGTGGTTGGGTTTTGAGTTTGAGGCTGTGGAACCATCAGAAATAGCAACGGGGAAGTGAGAAGATCCCCTCTGTCAACTTCCTGACTTCTGTCCCTCAGGGAATGCCCAGAACACCCTGGCCCAGCCCACCGTGTGGCTCACCATCGTGCTCACCACGGCTGTCTGCATCATGCCTGTGGTTGCCTTCCGCTTCCTCAGGCTTAGCCTGAAGCCGGATCTCTCCGACACGGTGAGAAGCCTGGCAATGCTGGCCGTAGGCCTTGGGGGGCAGCTGCAGTGTGACAGGAAAAGCCTCTTCTGCTTGGGTGCCGGAGAGCTGTGTCTGGGCTGTGGGACTCTGGGGGCTCATGCTGCACCTGGCTACAGAAGTTCCTGTGCTCATCTGCCTTGGTGCTCTGGGTCCCTGCACCGTGGTGGTGCCTGATGTTGTGAGCGGATACTGAAGGACTCCCCGTCACTGTGCCCTCCTCAGGTCCGCTACACCCAGCTGGTAAGGAAGAAGCAGAAGGCACAGCACCGCTGCATGCGGCGAGTGGGCCGCACGGGCTCTCGGCGCTCTGGCTATGCCTTCTCGCACCAGGAAGGTTTTGGGGAGCTCATTATGTCTGGCAAGAACATGCGCCTCAGCTCCCTGGCCCTCTCCAGCTTCAGCACACGCTCCAGCTCCAGCTGGATCGAGAGCCTGCGCAGGAAGAAAAGTGACAGTGCCAACAGCCCAAGTGGTGGAGCTGAGAAGCCCCTCAAGGGCTGAAGACCTGGGCTGAGACCCCCTGCGTCAGGGACCAGAGCTCACAGGGCCGGCGTCTGGAAACTGCTGGTCCTCCATGCAGCCTGCCTCCTCTGCCTGGTGGCCTGCTCTGCAGGTCTCACCAGTTTGTAGAAGTGGAGGGAGTGGGCCCCAGGGGCAGCGCTGGTTCGGGCCTTGGATGGGGCCACACAGTGAGGGACAAGATGTGGAACCAAAAAAACATGAAAAAGAACTATGAGATTGGGTCCACCCCTGTCCTGCTTGGAGTCCACAGGGAGACTAATCTCCATATTTTTTTACTCCTATTCCCCAGAGGGGCCCTTGCGCCCTTGTTCCTGAATTACACAAGAATGTATCACGCCGGGAAGCCAGAGACCTGCTGGGGCTCCACGCCCCTCATATCATCGTGTGTCCTCTTGGTTTATGTTTGTGTTGTTTGGTTTTGTCTTTTTTAATTTGGTAAGTGGAGGAGGCCTTCGTGTGACTTTATGTTGTGGTTAGTGTCTTAACTCTCCTGGGAAGAGGAGACTGGCACACACTGGGATGCCCTACCTGGGGGAGTAGCTTGAGAGGGGCCACACCTCACCTTTAGGGTGCCAGTGTCCTGATGGGATACAGGAGCTACCAGATAGGGATGGAACTGTCAGCAAGAGAATGTTGGGAGAATGGAAAGGAAGCATATAGTCCTGGCTCCTTCCTCACCTGTGCTGTGGCCGCCCCAGGGCACACATACGGGTTTTTGGATCTCCTGAGTCCTGCTACTGCTAGACTAGAGCCCAGGTAATGGCTCCATCATTCCCAGTGAGCTGTAGCTGATATGAAGTGTAGTCCTGAGATGGCAAGTAGGGTTTTTGGATTCTAAATTGAATCCCCAATTCCTTAGTGTACTCAACTTCAACTTCCCTTCCTTCCTACCCCTCCTTATCCGGTGCTTTTTCTACCTAACCCTGAAGGGAGACTGAAAAGGGAAGCTGACCTCTGCTGCTTGGGCCCTGTAACCTAGGGCTCTGTCCTCTGGCTCAGCCTCCAGCAAGAGTGGTAGGAAGTAGATAAAACCTGTTCAGCCCAGAGAACACTTGCTCAGTCTGGACAGAACATCTTTGGACCCCCTTTCACAGCCCAGCTCTCCAAGTCAGATACATATTGAGGTAGTTGCTACCTGTCGCTTCCAGAAGAATCTCTTTCTTTGTTTGCTAGCAGCAGAGTAAGGGAGGAGGACTGGTGTGGAGCTGGGAGTGGGGGACACAAGAATCTAGATGCTCCATGCAGTTGCCCCAAAGGAGCTGGAGGAAGGCTGCAGGGAAGTGGGGTGCGGGAAGGCAGGAAGGAAGGGAAGACAAGACTGGGAAATCCCTTTTGGCCACACAGTTTACAAGCCCAGTATCATGTCTGTTTGTGTGTCTCTTAAAAGGAAAGTCTGATTTTTATACCAAAGAGGAAATGATTTTTTTTTCTATTTGGTTTGTCTATATTATATAAATACATATTATATATATATATAGCTATATATATATTATTTTTTTGTTCTCTCTCATTTTTTAAGGAGGGAGGAAAGTACCACATTGCATTGAGCTGTAATTAAGGAACATTCTGTATAATTTATGACATTTCTATAATTGCAAAAATTATATCATTTTATGGATATAAAAGAAAAATGCCTTTTTATAAAATTCCAATTTCTGAAAGGTGAGTAATTTGTCTCTTTTTTGATATTTAAACAAGACTATGGGTAAAAGCACAGGCAGAACCCCTCCAGGGGGGTTTTGTGAGTGGATCTGAGTGGAAGCTGAGCCTCTGGGGCAGCTTTCCACACTCCTGTGGCTTGAGCTCCAACAGTACCGGGCAGTGCGAGATGGCATAGGCCAGTGTATTCTGTGTGCATGCTAGATGCACACGCAGACGAGTGTATGTGGAGAAGTAGCTGTTAAGCATTTACAGGTTTTATTTTTCTAGTCCAGGGATGAGTGAACCAAGGGTCTCAGCATAGGCAAGTGCTCACTTATTTTTTTAAGACAGATCTAAAAAAATTTATGTTCATATATACATACCCATATGGGTAGGGGGGCCTAAGGAGGACACAGATCTTGTGGGACTGGAGGTCAGGTGGTTATGATCTGCTTAGTATGGGTGCAGGAAACTGAAGTCAGAGCCTCGGGAAGAGCTGCAGCAGTCTTGTGAACTGTTGAACCATCTCTCCAGCCCCTGGCTCTTGTTTCTCTCTGCCCACTCTTCTCTGTGCTCCCTGAGGCTTGGAGAGGGTGATAAAGATGTCCTCTTTAGAGCAGTTCACCTCTGTCAGTATTGGCACTTTGGCCAGGTTCGAGTTTCTGTAATAACCACCACCTTTCAAAAAGCAAAACCAACAGGATCTCATGTACCCTAGGCTGGCCTCCAGCTCACAACCCAGCTACAGATAAAGTTTGTCCTGTCTCTGCTTTCCGGATGCTACAATGCAGGCTGTACTATGACAGGTTAATGTGGCTAGGATTTGAACCCAGGCCTTGGTGCATTCTAGGCAACTGAGCTGTATCCACAGCCTTCAACTTTCCTTTTAAATTTTAAAGCCCTTTCATTTTGAGATAGACACTTACCAAGTAGCCCAGATAAGCCTTGAATTTGCTATGCAGCTCAGGTTGGTCTTGAACTGTCCTGCCACAGAGTCTTGGAGTAGCTAGGATTGCACCACTGTGTTCTCAAGGTTTTTATTTTCAATCTCCCCCTCCTATTGCTTCTTTTCCTCAGAGAACATCCTCATAGTCTCACAACTTCCCGGCTTCTCAAGTAAATATCAAGTGAGCCCAACCAGGCATTTGTAGACCGACCATGACTTCAGGCTGAGGTAGTAGGCTGAGGTACTAGGCCA